>NC_056748.1:365976855-366181855 GCF_019279795.1 Protopterus annectens | reverse complement strand
TGGGTAGGTAAACAGACAAGACAAACAAGACGCACACAGGGGCGGTGTATGACATGTGTAGGGGGGTTACGCAATTGACGGGGACGGAGTTTTGGATATCCAGAGCCCATGAGCCCACAGATGGCAACAGTGGAACTGATATCCCCACCCATAGGCAGTTGCCACTGTTCCTTCACTGCCCAGTACGGGGCTGTGCTGGGGGCTGTGTAGGTGGGGCAACAGGCATGCCCGTTAGTTGCGCCACCCGTGCCTCGAGCTGGAGTGAGGGCTCGAGAACAGAGTCCCGAATCTCCCTACGCACCACAGTCCGGACGCTATGGAGGGTGAGTGGAGGTTCTCCTCTGGCCACACTTGCAGAGGGGGCCCCATCCCCTGCAGTGCTTCCACCCGCAGGAGGCACAGGGCCACCGGAGGAGTGTCCGGACTCGGCACTAGTGCCAGGGGCACTCGCCAGCTGAGGTGGGAGAGGTGGGTCCGCTGGAACCCGCCTTCCCTGTCGTACTATGTTTTGCATTATGTCATGACAGTTTGGGTTAGTGACATATAATACCATTCACAATTAGTTGTAACAGCATGCATTAGTATTCCCATTAACCAAACACCCAGATATTCACACCATTGAACAACGTGCATAACACATGCATAATTTGAACAGAAATACACAGTCCAACAACATGCAGGGTTAACTGATGGCAACAGGCCATCAGGTGTGGATGTATGAACAGGGCAGATGCATCAACAGACATGCAAATATATATGACCCAACAGGACAAACGTCCAGGGGTGTTAATTGTGATTGCACATACCATTTTCACGTGGAATGGGTTATATGTGGGGTGAAGAAAGTAATATTAACACCTTCGAATAACAATACATATGCTGTACATTTCTAATAGCTACAGTTATATACACACTACTGTTCTAACTACAGTTTCCTATATGATAACTATTTCAACTTGGTGGTAGGACTGTTACTGCAACATCAATATACATTTTATGGTTCTTCATACACACATTCATATCTAGCTTTGTTCAGCTACATCATCTTGCTACATTTGCTTTATATAGCTGTAGACAAGTGTGGATGTTTGGTATATCAGACAAACATCCTATCTGCATATTGCAGACTGAGAGCAACATATCCAGATTTTGGGATATACATTCCAGATGCAGCAACACTTTGAACAGATTTTGCTGTTTGGTTTTGAATCTCACATGCATTTCATTCTGTCTTGACTGCAGTATACTTTATTCAGGGGTTATTACTACTGTATTGCTGGATTCATGACACTTTCTCACACTCTCTCACTTGCTTTCATTTTACTATTCAGGATGGTACTTCTAGGCTTTATTGACATGTTTTTCCAGTAGTTATTACAATCCTTTCCAGCAGTCTCACTTCTGTCATGTTTCAGTATTTCCACAGGGATATATTTCACACATGTGATTTCATCATCTTCTGCAGCTATACTTTTCAGCCTGCTGCAGGTTGTGCACTATTTTCTTACAGGCAGGGCATTTTATTTCAGAATATATGTCGGACAGTTTCATGTTTAGGTTAAACTTACAGGCTGAAACACACTTTTGTAATCAAGCAATACTTGCATACACTTTCACACTGTTACTTGCAGATTTTATTCCTTACTGACTACACTGCACTCTTTTGCTGACTGTCATACTTTTATATTTCTTTACAGTTACTGGTAGTGGATTACTGACCTGCCTGGTGGCGCAACCGCACCAGCCTATCGCCATAGGCTCTGCGGTTCGCAGAGTGGACACCTGCAGCTGTAATATAAATGAAGTAATATTGGAATACACATCTCCATAATATCAGCTAGTTTAATTTATTACATACATAATTAAATGTTACTTACTCAGTAGTAGGCGTTGGGTGTTTGCACGGCCTCCTGGATCCAAAGGTTCAGTTGGTCCTGCTTGCGTCTCTTCAGGTTCACATGGTGGTGATGGACCTGCTCACCAGTCCTTGGAATCCCTGTGGCACTGGTGAGATCATGAGCCAACCGGTCCCATGCCTCAGCCCTGTATGCTCCCCAGAGGACCTGGCCCTGCATGAGTTGGGCCTCATGATTATGGACTAGGAGCCATACCATGTACCTGGACTCCTCAACACCCCACCTCTGTGCTCGGCGACTACCCTCTCCTACTCCTGTCATTCTGCCTGCAGGTCAGTTCTACAATCGTTTATGCTGTGTATTCCGCCTATGTGGCTTATATAGTCCGTTTTCCGCATATCTGTGATTGGCCATTTTGGAATTGTATCAACTTCAGTAAACCTGCATTGTCATGCTCTAGTTTGTATTCATTCCTATATATTAGCTATTATTGCATTTACAGGTACTGCTGTCATGGCTTAGTGGTTCTGTACCTTAACTATGGTGTACAGTATCCTGGGTTCGAACCTGGCCACTGCTTTTTATTTTTCATGACTGTCTAGACATGCTGAGGGGTGTGTCTGTGTAAAGGCAGTTTTGATACGGCTTGCTCAACGTTGCCAGTCGGTTAGCTTGTTTGCGCGGCGCGGCTCGTTACCAAGCGAACGCTGCTTTAAGCCTCATTTGGCTATTGGCGCGCATATTACGCTCAGCTCAGTTAGGGTCACATAGATTTAGCAAGTTAAACCACTGCTCTGCTACGGGCACTCATTTTGCACCAGTAGAACCAGTGCTCATCTACGCGCACATACACTCACTCTGTTAAACTGGAGCTCAGCTATGGGCACATCTGGCATTTTTCTTCTTTTGTTACCTCACATGTCTTCAATATAAATGGGCTATTTCATTACATTTTACATAACTTGTGGTTTTATGTGTACATATTTGTCAGGGACTTGTTTCCTGCTTATTTTGCAAAAAAAAACAATTGGTGTTGTGGGGGCTCGAACCATGAATGCCTGCTCTTCAGCCAACATCTCTACTGCTACGCTATTGCTTCCTGGCTTATTTTGCATATTTAGTTCATATATGCTTTCCCACTGACTGCTAACTGTAGCTGCGCTACATACGCCACGCCTAAGCGCACTCACGGTTAAACATCTTTACAATTTAAAAAAATATGTAACATGTTCATTTCTATATATTTTATGTTCATAGTCTGTGGGGGCATGTGTTGTGTTGTGTTTATTCACATTTCCGTGGACTCTGTTGCGGGTGTTTACTTTGGGCACTTTTACACTTTTGGGGGCGTGTCCGCTTGCAGGGCTCGGCCTACGGACACGGCCCCTACTGTCTTACACCGACCGTGTTAGACTTAGGTGTGATTCAGCATGCTCTCATGAATATGCAAAGCATGCTGACATCACTCCGTTTAACTGCAGCCTCCGTGTAAGAGTTATAACTCTTACACGGAGGCTTCGTGAATCCTGGGGATAGTCTGTTCTGCTTTCATGCAAGCATTCACTCACACACACAGACAGAAATACACACCCACACTTTTTTTTCCATTTCATCTATTTTTATTTTACATTCGCTAAACAGCAAAAGCTGCTTAGGAAGTGTAAAATGACTGCCCACTCGATCTCACTATTCACTCACACAAAGCGTACACAGTCTCTTCTGCCTTAACACACACATACATTCTGCTTTCATGCATGCATTCACTCACACACACATACAGAAAAACACACTCACACATACATACACACATTCATTTTTTGTTTCACTCCCTGCCTAAAAGTTTCTATGCAGCCCAGTACCAAATGATCCATGGCCTGGTGGTTGGGGACCACTGTATTAGAGAGACAGGTAACAAGCCAGGGATGAAACAAAACAGATTCCTACACAAAACATAGTACACACTCTATACAATCCCAGCATAATACTAAACGCCAAATTCTAATTTCTAAATGACTCATCTAAAAACCACATACCCATCTATTACTAAAGTGTTCAAATAAAAATTTTGAATCTCACATGCATTTCATTCTGTCTTGACTGCAGTATACTTTATTCAGGGTTATTACTACTGTATTGCTGGATTCATGACACTTTCTCACACTCTCTCACTTGCTTTCATTTTACTATTCAGGATGGTACTTCTAGGCTTTATTGACATGTTTTTCCAGTAGTTATTACAATCCTTTCCAGCAGTCTCACTTCTGTCATGTTTCAGTATTTCCACAGGGATATATTTCACACATGTGATTTCATCATCTTCTGCAGCTATACTTTTCAGCCTGCTGCAGGTTGTGCACTATTTTCTTACAGGCAGGGCATTTTTATTTCAGAATATATGTCGGACAGTTTCATGTTTAGGTTAAACTTACAGGCTGAAACACACTTTTGTAATCAAGCAATACTTGCATACACTTTCACACTGTTACTTGCAGATTTTATTCCTTACTGACTACACTGCACTCTTTTGCTGACTGTCATACTTTTATATTTCTTTACAGTTACTGGTAGTGGATTACTGACCTGCCTGGTGGCGCAACCGCACCAGCCTATCGCCATAGGCTCTGCGGTTCGCAGAACGGACACCTGCAGCTGTAATATAAATGAAGTAATATTGGAATACACATCTCCATAATATCAGCTAGTTTAATTTATTACATACATAATTAAATGTTACTTACTCAGTAGTGGGGCGTTGGGTGTTTGCCGGGCCTCCTGGATCCAAAGGTTCAGTTGGTCCTGCTTGCGTCTCTTCAGGTCCGCATGGTGGTGATGGACCTGCTCACCAGTCCTTGGAATCCCTGTGGCACTGGTGAGATCATGAGCCAACCGGTCCCATGCCTCAGCCCTGTATGCTCCCCAGAGGACCTGGCCCTGCATGAGTTGGGCCTCATGATTATGGACTAGGAGCCATACCATGTACCTGGACTCCTCAACACCCCACCTCTGTGCTCGAAAGCGACTACCCTCTCCTACTCCTGTCATTCTGCCTGCAGGTCAGTTCTACAATCGTTTATGCTGTGTATTCCCGCCTATGTGGCTTATATAGTCCGTTTTTCCCGCACATATCTGTGATTGGCCATTTTGGAATTGTATCAACTTCAGTAAACCTGCATTGTCATGCTCTAGTTTGTATTCATTCCTATATATTAGCTATTATTGCATTTACAGGTACTGCTGTCATGGCTTAGTGGTTCTGTACCTTAACTATGGTGTACAGTATCCTGGGTTCGAACCTGGCCACTGCTTTTTATTTTTCATGACTGTCTAGACATGCTGAGGGGTGTGTCTGTGTAAAGGCAGTTTTGATACGGCTTGCTCAACGTTGCCAGTCGGTTAGCTTGTTTGCACGGTGCGCAGCTCCGTGCAAACGGGGTACGCTGCTTTAAGCCTCATTTGGCTATTGGCACGCATATTACGCTCAGCTCAGTTAGGGTCACATAGATTTAGCATGTTAAACCACTGCTCAGCTACGGGCACTCATTTTGCACCAGTTAAACCACTATTCATCTACGGGCACATACACTCACTCTGTTAAACTGGAGCTCAGCTATGGGCACATCTGGCATTTTTTCTTCTTTTGTTACCTCACATGTCTTCAATATAAATGGGCTATTTCATTACATTTTACATAACTTGTGGTTTTATGTGTACATATTTGTCAGGGACTTGTTTCCTGCTTATTTTGCAAAAAAAAACAATTGGTGTTGTGGGGGCTCGAACCATGAATGCCTGCTCTTCAGCCAACATCTCTACTGCTACGCTATTGCTTCCTGGCTTATTTTGCATATTTAGTTCATATATGCTTTCCCACTGACTGCTAACTGTAGCTGCGCTACAGGCACGCCTGTAACGAAGCACTCACGGTTAAACATCTTTACAATTTAAAAAAATATGTAACATGTTCATTTCTATATATTTTATGTTCATAGTCTGTGGGGGCATGTGTTGTGTTGTGTTTATTCACATTTCCGTGGACTCTGTTGCGGGTGTTTACTTTGGGCACTTTTACACTTTTGGGGGCGTGTCCGCTTGCAGGGCTCGGCCTACGGACACGGCCCCTACTGTCTTACACCGACCGTGTTAGACTTAGGTGTGATTCAGCATGCTCTCATGAATATGCAAAGCATGCTGACATCACTCCGTTTAACTGCAGCCTCCGTGTAAGAGTTATAACTCTTACACGGAGGCTTCGTGAATCCTGGGGATAGTCTGTTCTGCTTTCATGCAAGCATTCACTCACACACACAGACAGAAATACACACCCACACTTTTTTTTCCATTTCATCTATTTTTATTTTACATTCGCTAAACAGCAAAAGCGCTGCTTAGGAAGTGTAAAATGACTGCCCACTCGATCTCACTATTCACTCCCTCACACAAACGTACACAGTCTCTTCTGCCTTAACACACACATACATTCTGCTTTCATGCATGCATTCACTCACACACACACATACAGAAAAACACACTCACACATACATACACACATTCATTTTTTGTTTCACTCCCTGCCTAAAAGTTTCTATGCAGCCCAGTACCAAATGATCCATGGCCTGGTGGTTGGGGACCACTGTATTAGAGAGACAGGTAACAAGCCAGGGATGAAACAAAAACAGATTCCTACTCAAAACATAGTACACACTCTATACAATCCCAGCATAATACTAAACGCCAAATTCTAATTTCTAAATGACTCATCTAAAAACCACATACCCATCTATTACTAAAGTGTTCAAATAAATTAACTCTCTTTAACCACCATAAAAATCTATCTCCTATTTAGCCCAATATGGTGATATACATCCCAATCCAGGTCCATCCTCTAACCCCACCTCTTCCAAAGCCTCTACCACTAAAAATCTACTCTTAATCACTCAACCTATGTAGCATCTGAACAAAACCACAGAACTCCACACATGGCTAAACCCTGCACTCCCCTGACATACTTACACTCACAGAAACATGGCTCAAGCCACACATAAAAGATAATGAATTACTCCCCCAGGCTATAACATAATAAGAGCAGACCGAACACATAAGAAAGGGGGAAGTGTAGCTTTAATTTATCCCAATACTCTCACTCTACTTCCATATACCAAACCCATCCCCTCATTTCTACAGCCAAAATTCTGCTAGCTTCCTTAAAAATCACTACTACTAAACAACTACACATTGCAGTCCTATACATTCCCCCAGGGAACATCTCCATATTAGAAAACATCCTATCCTGGATCTCCCAAAACATATCCAATGAAACCATCATTATGGGGGATACCAACATAAATTGGCAAGATCTAAGTTCCAACAACACCAACAATAGTATAAACTTTTACGGTTTTACTCAGCTCATCTCTGCTGTAACTAGAACCTCAAAAATTAACACCCAAGGAACCACACCTGACCAGATCTTAGTATCCGGTCCCCACAAATACACCAGCTCCAGAACCCTACCAAATAACTTAAGTGATCATCTACCTGCATACACCAACAGGACCATAACCCACATAATCAGAAACCACAGCTAAAAAAACTCATGCAATTTATCTAAATTTGACCAACACCAATTTAACTCAATACTAAAATCTATAAATTGGTCCATACCAAAAATCCTACCTTTAGACAAAGCCATCAGTCACTTCAACAAAATATTCCTAAAAAATCCTCAATAGCTTAGCCCCATTCCACTGCTAAAGAGTAAGAACTAATCATGCCCCTTGGCTAACCAAAAGTACCAAAAACCTTTTTGTAACTAAAGACAAAGCCTGGCAGAAATGGCCAAAAATAAAAATGACTAATTTTCAAAACTATAGACAACTATGCAACAAAGCAAAGAAAATGATAAAGATAAGAACCTCTATTTCTCTCAACAGTTAACCTCCTACAAAAACAACCCAAAAAATCTGGCATACCATATTACAGCTCCTTACCCCAGGGACCAAAGAAAACCCTTCCCCTGCCACTGATAAAACCCCATCCCAAATAGCAGAAGCTTTCAATACCCACTTCATAGAGAGCATGCACTATCTATTCAATGCCTCCACCCAGCACTCAATCTCTTATTCTTTTCACAACCCTAGCCCTCCCCAAACTAACACACAACACTCTCCTCAACTTCCCATTGCCCACAGGTCATACCAGTGACTCATCAACATATTCTCCCCCTAACTCTTCAATCTGTCCCCACTCAAGTTATCCATAGGTTACTTCTTAAACTAAAACCCTGTTCTCCATCTGCCGACAACCTCCCATCAGAATACTTAAAAATAGCTGCCGATGCCATAGCTCATCCCATCAGTATTTTCATTAACAGATTCATCTCAGAATCTTACATCCCCTCCCTCTGGAAAAAATATATAGTACCCCCCTGCACAAAGGACGTAAATACTTTGATATCACAAATTATTGCCCCATCACTATACTCTCTCCCCTATCCAAACTATTAGAAAAATGCATATATAAACAACATCTTCACACCCTACAAAATAATCTCCGCAGCCCCACCCAACTCGGCTTCAGACCCTCACACAGTACAACCACTTCATTACTCTCCTTTACAGACGCAGTCAACAAAGCCAGGGATGCCGGACTACTAACATACGTTATATTTCTCGATCTATCCAAGGCCTTCTATACAGTTTCCCACCCAAACCTCTACTCTTCATCTTCCCCCTTCTGCCCTTCTATGGTTCAACAATTATTTAACAGGCAGACAATGTGTAAAACTGCAGGGAACCCAACTTTCTACCTAACAACATTGGAGTCTGTCAGGGGTCCATTCTCGAACCACTACTCTTTAACCTCTTTGTTAATAACCCAAACTGTGCCTCTCATCAAAGCTCCCTGATACAATACGCCGATGATTCTACCATCATCTCCACCTCCAATGACATAAAACAACTCCAGCGACTAACTCAAACCTCCTTCACTTCCATAGAGTCCTGGCTAAACAATGCCCAGCTCCTGCTGAATCCAAGTAAAATGAAGTTCCTCCTTTTCACACCCAAAAATCTCTCAACTGAATTTAAGATCTTTTCTCTTAACAAAACACAACTAGAAGTGGTCTCCCAAGCCAAACTACTAGGAGTAACCATAAATAATATGCTTTCTTTTGATCTACATATTCGAAATGCAATAAAAAAAAACACTGCAAACTCGGAATGCTATACCGCCACAAAAAGGTCATGAGCTCAGCCACAAAAAACACCTTGGCTACTACTTATCTATTCCCCTCTCTCCTCTATACTACTCCCATTCTGACAAATATCCAGACTACTCAAAAACAAATTGGAATCCTGCTATAACAAGATCATAATTTTGTCATAAACGCACCCCACAACACTCACCACTGCACAGTTCTCCGTACCCTTAACTGGCTCCAACTACCACACTTCTTACACCATCAACAACTTAATATGGCACACAAAGTAATATAGCAACTCCATACTTGCCCATCACTTAACTCATTCCTTCAAACCTACTTACTCACCAGGGCCCTCCGATCTGAAGACAAACAACTCGTAACCCTATGTAGGCTAAAGAAAAAAGTTGGACAATGTCTCTATTCCTACACAGTAGCTAAACTCTGGAATGATTTACCATCAGACATTAGAGCAACATCAAACCACAAACATTTCAAACACACACTAAAAAAACACCTCCTAGATACAAACATCTGCCCCTGCTCCAAATAGGCCTAGAAACTCTGTTTCCAAATCCACCTACCCCCTCACCCCTCCTACCACTCCCTAAACCTTCTTTTGTTTCCTCCTTCCTCCTCTATACTCTCCTCCTCCTCTCTTTTAAGCTACCTCTTTTCTCTTTCCACACTAACTCCAAATCCCACTAATTATTCATCCAATTTGACTTTTGCATTCTTTTATCTTTACTTGACAAAAGTCAATCTACAGATTACCTAAATAACACTGTAAACATCCACCGCAAGACTAACTCTCTTTATAACCATACCACTAGCCTTCCAACTTTTCAAATTAGACATACTAACTGAACTAACCAACTTGCATTCTATTGACTGCCAATGACTTCAGACATTGAAACTTAACTGCTTTTATGCCATTCAAGCTATCTTGTAACGCTGCAAACTATTCACCTGCAAGTAAATGAAATTACCATGTCACCTACACTTGTCAAATGCTTACTTTGTATTTCTCTAATGTAAATGCAAATGAAATGTTTTACTTCATATTTCTAAGTCAAATATTTTACTTTGTATTTCCCTAATGTAAATGCAAATCAAATGACCACTGTACCTATGCTTTGTCAAATGTTTTACTTTATGTTTTGTTAACTGTTCTAGTTTGTGGAGCTTTTCTCCCCGGGCCTCAGCTGAAAATGGGTTCCTGACCCAGTCGGACTTTCCCGGTCAACAAATGTCAAATAAATAAATAAATGGATTTCCTGTTCCCAATCCAACTGTCCTAGTTACACATGAATTAGGTTAAGAAGGAACTCTGCTTCACATGGATGGGGGAGCCTGTTCCAGAGATGGGGTAGTCTCTGAGATACATATTTGTCTCTCCAGCAAGTCCTATCTATACCATAAAGAATGAGTAATTCTGCTGCTGTTTGTTTTGTGAATATGCATGAGGTCCATCAAAGTGGGGTTTGACAATGCCCTGTATGCCAGGTATAGATCTCCCCTCAACAGCCTGTTGGAGACAGGATACAGTGATAGGGCCTTGAGGTGGTCTGCATAGAACATTTGAATTACGCCTTGTATTCTTTTAGTAAGAAACCTCTGTGGACATTCCAATTATTGGATATGCATGGTTAGGTACATACCAAAGGCGGCAATGTACTCAATGATAGGTCTGGTGAATGCCAAATACAGTGGAACAATGACTTCTTTGGACCTAGATGCTGTACCTTTATAAGTTGCTCAACAAAGACTGATTTCCTCACTACTGCAGACACGTGATGGTCAAAGGCTAGATTACTGTCTGTGTGTATTCCTAACTCCCTGACTACTGGGGTCAGCTCTAAGGGGTGTGTTGTCAATATGATACTTACCAGGGGTGGATGACTTCCTGAACGATACTATTATGCATTTCCTGGCGTTTAGTTTTAGTCCATGGCTCTGACACCAGTTTTTTGTCTGTGTTAGTCCTTCCTGGAGAGCATTTCTGTCAGTATGGGATTCAACGACAGCTTCTAATTTGCAATCATCTGTGAATTTAGTCAGCCAGAGACCACTGTCATTGGCCTTTACTTCAGAGAAGTAAAAGCCAAAAAGGAACAGTCCAATGACTGATCTCTGAGGGACTCCACTTATGACTGGCCTCTTTGTAGAGGTGGACTCACAAATTCTAACTTCTTCGGTCCTGTCTGTGAGACAGTTGGCTATCCACCAGATGACATACGGGTTTGTAACCTAACCTCGAATTTGTCAACAATGCCCAAGTGCAGCACTGCATCAAATGACTTGGCCAGGTCAAGGTAGGCACTGTGAACTATTTTGCACTCATCCATTGCTTTAGTGACCTTTGAAAGAAGTCCACCAGGTTGAGTAGGCTGGGTTGGGTCCCGTGTCTGGAGGTCTACTATATCATAACCAATCATTTCCATGATAAGTCTTTCCATGGCTTTGCATATAAGAATAGTGAGACTTATGGATCTGTAGTTTCCAGGGTCTGTAGATGGCCCACTTTTGTGCAGAGGGATGACTGTTGTTCTCCATTCATGAGGCATGAAGCCTGTTTGGAGGCTACAGTTAAACAGCAATTCCGGAGGGACTGTTAGATCACGTTTCATTCTATTTAGAAGGCATCCTGGGGTATTTGTTTGGGCCCATTAATGCAGTGTTCTTGGACTTAGCGACAGCATTAAGGACCTGTTCCCTAGTGATAGCACGGGGAGTTATATTTGATGTTATTTCCTGAGGAAAGGTTGAAGGGGAGAGGGGAAAAGTTGGAGCTGAATTTGTCAGCCAGTAGGTTTGCTGCATCTTCTGGCTCAATATAGGTGGGCACATTTTCAACGAGCTCTGCACACAATTGTGTTCTGCCTTTGAGGTTGCAGACATAGTTAAAAACTGCCTTGTGGTTGCCCTTGGCTTTGGAGACCAGATTTACTTAAAATTTGGCTTTGGTAGACTATTTGTCCTCTACTTTGTTTGTTTAGTTTCATGAGAGTGTTTTATCCTGCTGGGTGCTGCACCTCCTAATCTTTGCCACGAATTTCTTCCTTCTATCATACAACCTACTGATTTTGTGATTCTACCAAGGTGTTTTGTTTTTTGAGTTACTTCTGTACTTTTTCCTGGTGGCTACAGCTGCCTCTATGCAGCTATTAACATGCTTGCATAGGGTTTCTGTGAACAGTTCTGAATAGGCAGCGATGTTCTCAGGGTTTATGGGGGCTTGAAATTTTGACAGGTTATAACTTATAAGCAGGAAGTTAGCCTTAGAGTAGTTCCTGAATATTCCAGGGTTAGCAGGGAGTCCAAGTTTTATTTTAACTTCAAAGGAGACCATTCTGTGGTCTGACCTTACCAGAGAAGCTATTACACTAGGGAGTGTGCAGCACTCTCCCATATTAGTGAGGAGTTTGTGTTTACAAAATCCAGGAATCTATGTGCCTGTACATTTGGTGTTGTATAGGATTCCCAGTTAATAGTGGGGTAATTAAAGTTGCCCATGAATATGGTATGGGTTGGATTGTGAGCGTTTCCAACAAATTTAAATACATGGTTTGGGTTTCGTGGGTCATAGATAGGGACCATAGCTTGCAAGGAAGTGGTATTGAATTTTGTCTATGGTGATATGAACATGAAGTAGCTCAATTGCATTATCCTATTTGACCAGCCTTGAGGTATATTTATTTCTGATGTATATTGAGACACCTCCATCTTTAATCCCTGTCTGTGTAGTAGCTGGTCTAAATGTGTGGAAGGCATTATAACCTTGCACTGTTGCGGTGTTCTCTGTGGCTTTAAACGACGTCTTAGTGAGCGCACAGATGTCAGCATTCTCTAGGGTGAAGAGAGTTTTTAGGAAGTGGAGTTTTTTGTTCAGAATCCTAGCATTGAGCAGTAATACCTTTAGATTTTCTTGGTTTTGATTTGCTATGTCAGAAGTACTTTCAGTTTGGCATTGCTTAAAAAGGCATTATGGGAGAAGACTATGTTTTAGCTAATATTCAAAAGCCTGGAGGGGACAGGTGCACACCATCCCTGGCAAAGCAGCATGGCTTGTTGACCATCTCCTTCCATGTTGACAAATATTGCACTCCCTTAGAATGACATCAGAAGCTAAGCTAATTTTTAAAGTCAGCGATCTTTTGTTCATATTGTGGCATCATCCTTGGACAAAGTAAAATGCTCTCAATGCTAGGCTCATACCAACCTGGGACACATTCTGAGAGCTCCATGATGTCTCTCTTCATATAGTATACGGAGGTACCTCTCAGGTCATTTACATCCACATGGACAACAACAGAGTCATACTGGCACTTGTGGTCCAATAACCTGAATGCATGCGTAATGTGGTGGATCCTAGCCCCCGATAAGCAACTGACAGTGACTTTCTGCTTACTCAGCCTGGTGAAAGGGGACATCGGTGTGTCTCACGATGGAGTCTCCAATGACAAGAATATTGTATTGGAGCCATTGCTCAACAGAAAATGCCAGATTTACGTTGCTGGAGGTATTAGCAACTTCCTGCCTCTCAGAACATGCAAGCATAGTTGTTAAATTTAAAGAAAAAGTCGCAGAGTTCTCTGTAGTACCAGTATTATAATTCCTCTATGCAGGGGTAATGAAAGATTGTTCCTGAATAACAATTCACCAAAATTGCCCTTCCTTGTGCTCAATTCGACATGTAGACTCTCCACCTTTTGGGTAAGCCCAGCAACAGCCGCCGATAGTGTGGCTATTGAGTCCATCATCTGTTTAATGTTAGGACCCGAGGTGCGCACTGACTGCTCCTCACTCTCCATAGCACAAACTAGTAAGTAAAACCACACAGCAACTCAGCAAACACAAGAGAAGTGAAAAAGCAAGCTGGTCACACCAGGTACTTAGCGTATTTGCAGTTTAATCCAAACGCTTTCATCTTACTAGTTTCAGACTTCTTCAGAATAAAAAATAAAGTGCACAAACACATACTATATACCCATTTCTCCACCCCTTTCTTAATTAGTTCAAGTCAGACCCACCCAGCTGTTAAAACATATTATATCTGACACTCTGCTGCAGACTCACAAAACATACTAAATATTCCAAATTATGTCATAAAATTCATAAAAAAATATAATGCTTTCAATTTCAAATAAGAACTTAATGACAGCCTGTCATTAAGTCCAGGCTTTTCATCAGAGTTAAGTTTAATTTGCCATTTTAGCTCTTTAAATTCTAAAAATTTGTTACTTGGCGTTTTTGAAGAAATTTTAGCTAACAGGGACATTAGAATCATGAAACCAGACAAGGGTGGGGGGCTGGTGATAATAAGAAGTTATGTACTTACCATAACGTTCCATGGGAGTTGTTCTTCTCGCCTTCATTATTACTGATGGGTTCAGAGCCGAACATCGGCTCCCATTCGGCCAAATAGCAAAGCTCGAGGTCTCTAACAGCTCGAGGCCAAGCCCTATCCCACAACGCACCACTACATTCCTCAGATCTTGTCTGCTGCCAACTATAGTAGAAATCTATCCCAGATTTCAAGGAAATCATAAATCCAGGGTAAAAGGAAACTCTTCAAGAAAACCAAAACAAAGTGATACCTCTCGTGCTTCCAGACATAGGAAGGGGGTAGGAGGGAGGGTCGTAATAATGAAGGCGAGAAGAACAACTCACATGGAACTTTATGGTAACTACATAACTTCTTAATGTGAAGTAGTTCAATCTTGTCTTCATTCTTACTGATGAGTAGCGTCCCCAGCACCACAATCTTGGGTGGCTCATGGGAGTACCTGTTTCAGGACAGCAGATCCAAATGAAGCTCTGTCCCTTGAGGCCTTGTCCACTTTGTAATGAGATATAAAAGTATGTGGATTTGACCAGGTGGCAGCTGCACAAACAGAATCTATAGGCAACCTGGTCAGAAGACTGCAGAAGTAGAAACTGCCCTTGTAGAATGAGCCTTGACCTGGTTATGTAATGCAATACCCGCTTTATTGTAGATAAATGAGATACAATCAGAGAGCCATTTCGATAAAGTAGTTTTGGAAACCAGTGCACCTGTTTTTGAATCTGAGAAGGAGACAAACAGCTGATCAGCCCTTCTGAGATCTTTTGTTCTGTCCAAATAAAATTGAAGTTGTCTATGCACATCAAGTTTGTAAAGCATATATTCCAACTGGTATGAATGGTTAGGAAAGAATACGAGTAACTCAATCGTCTGACTCAGTGTAAATTCAGAACAAACTTTGGGTAGAAATGATGGATTTGTCCTGAGGGAAACCCAATCTTTATGAAATATTAGGTAAGGCGGTTTGATGGAAAGGGCTTGCAACTCTGAAATTCTATGTGCTGATGTAATAGCCACCAAGAATACGGTCTTCCATGAAAGATACTTCAGCTCACAAGAAGAGGCAGGTTCAAAGGACGGAAGAATAATTTTGGACAAGATTAGATTTAAGTTCCAGGGAGTAGTGGGAGATCTGATCGGTGGTTTTAAGTGCATCGTACCTTTCAAAAAAGCCTTAGCCAGCTTATGAGACATATCATTTTCGGTTGCACCTAAATGAAAATTAGAAATAGCAGCGAGATGGACTCAAATGGTTGCTGCTGCAGCTCCTTCATTGAATAGTTTAGTTAGAAATTCCAGTATATCTGCTATAAACGCCTGGAAAGTGTCAATATTATTCTGTTGTGCCCAGATGGAAAACCTTTTCCACTTACTGAGGTAAAGTTTCCTAATAGATGATTTGTGTGACAACAAAAGGATATGTCACGCTTCTTCTGATAAATTCTGGAACCTGGCTACTCTGGTAATTGGAGCAGCCAAGCTGTCAGTTTGATGGACTGAAGAGAGGGATGAAGAGCTCCTGACAAATGGGTCAACAGATCTGGCACTGGGTCCAGGATCCAAGGCTCCTCTAGTAGATGAGGCTTCAGAAAGTGGAACCAAATTTGACGAGGCCAATATAGAGCAATTAAGATGAATGTCCTGCACAGGAAACTGCCTTTCTGCAATACGTTGGGAATCAGTGGGAAGGGGGGAAAAGCATAAAGGAGTCCCAGAGGCCAATCGTGGGCAAGAGCTTTCCTTGGTGGCTGAGCCTGTTGAGGGATTAGGGCAAAGTAGTTGCTGTACTTGGTGTTTGTGGAGGTGGCAAAAAGGTCGCAGCAAGGCTGGCCCCAACTGCGGAAAATCATTTCCGCTATTTCGTTCTTGAGACCACTCGTGAGGTAGCAGAATAGCTCTGCTGAGTCTGTCCACTATTACATTAGATTTCCCTGGACTGTGCGCTACAGTCAGAAAACGCTGGGTGGATTCTGCCCAATTCCATAATCTCAGTGCCTCTCGAAACAGGGGGAAGGATTTGGTCCCTCCTTGTTTATGTACCAGAACATGCCATGGACATGTTGTCCGAATGTATTGCAATCCTTCCGAGGGGAAGAGAGTTTTGAAAGGCCTGCAACGCTAGAAGAACCGCTCTCATCTCCAGGACGTTTATGTGCAAATGAGCCTTGTGAGCCTGACAAGTACTTTGGGCTGTCCGTCACTGATAATGCCCCCCCCCCACCCGATCAGGGAGGTGTCTGTGGTTACCGTTGCTACTGGAGAGGGGAGGACAAAAGGGCGGCCCACAGTCACCATCTCCGACATAAGCCACCAGCGAAGGTCATTCTTGCAAGAGTCGGTAATCAGCACTAGACAGTTCAAGGGTAATTCCTGAAATGTCCATTGAATGAATAGCAGCCACTGAAGAATTTGCATGTGAGATCTCGCAAGGGGTATTGTAATAATCACTGCTGCCATAGTGCCAAGCAGTTTGAGAAGCTGTGATGCTGGTGCTTTTCGTTTGGATAGGAGATCCACAATTTGTTGCTGGAGAACAAACACTCTTTCGGGAGGGAGCTTCAGGGACATGCTGACCGTATCTAAATCTGCTCCTATAAAGACTGTATGCTGCGATGGCAATAAAGCAGACTTTTCTAAATTTATCTTAATGCCCAGCTGTGAACAAAGATCCATGGTAGCGTCCCTTGCCCAAATAAGTTGATGCCTGGTGGGGGCAGTAAGCAGCCAGTTGTCCAAGTAAGGAAAAACCTGGATTCCTGAATGTCTCATGTGAGCCATGACCACTGCCATGCATTTCGTGAACACTCTGGAGGCTGTAGTGAGACCAAAGGGCAGGGCCTGAAACTGGAAATGACTGGCTCCCAGCCGGAAGCATAGATGATCCCCGGATGGCCTTGCCATTTTGATATGGTAGTACGCATCCTGGAGATCTACAGAGCACATCCATTCGTCCTTCCCTAGAAATGGGAGAATGGACTGTAGTGTGACCATCCAGAACTTCGTCTTCACCACATACTTGTTGAGCCTGCTGAGGTCCAGAGTAGGTCTCCAGTCCCCTGTCTTCTTTGGTAGCAAAAAGAACCTTGAATAAGTTCCGGGATCTTTGCTGGTCTGCTGGGACTGGCTGGATGACTCTTTTTTGCAATAATTTCTGGACCTCTACTGATGCTACATCCCATAGACTGGGTGGAACATCTGGGATTCCTTTTGTTGGTCTGGGGTAAGAGTGAAAGGGGATGGAATATCCTCTGGATATAACGTTTTGTACCCATTGGTCTTCTGAGATATTTAGCCAGGTGCCTAGGTACAAAGACAAACGTCCCCCGACTGCCTCCAGAGCAGGAGAGTCAGGCCTCCTTTCAGGAGCACTGACAGGGTTTCCCAAGGAACTGATCCCTGTCACCCTGGTTCTGCGGACCCTCTCTGCCACGTGGGCGTCGTCTTCAACCATTGCCTACCCCTCTGCCCCTGGAGTAGGCTTCACTTTGTAAGTTCAGAAAGGCTCCATGGGTCTTTTGGAACCGCATTTTCCCACCCCGCTGACCTTTGGGATAAGGTCTAGTAGGGGTAGAAAAACGGACTCCAATGGTAGATAGAGTCTTACCATCTTGCTCACATCTGGTGAGGGTCTCTCTTACTTTTGATCCAAATAAGGAGGAACCATCGAAAGAGGCATTCACAAATGACGACTTAAAAGGTTCTGCAAAAGAACATAAACACATCCAGGAATGTCTCCATAGAGCAAGTCCTGTACTCTCAGACCTACTCGTTCCATCAGTTGCGTAAGAGACGAGTTTACAATGGAACAGAGGGCAGCAAGCTGAAATGTCATCTTGTCCGCCACTGAGTCGGCTACTGCACCCTGGAGAGCATCTCCAAGCTCCTTGAGGAGATCTCTTTGTAGACATGTGAAGTTGGTCAGGTAGTTCAATGACCGAAGCGCAAAGGTCGTAGAACTGAACATGCGCTTCCCGAATCTGTCCATTATCCTAGACTCTCTATTAGGAAGATAGACAGATGTATAAGTCTCCGACATCTCCTTTTTAGTGGCTGCCACCACCACCATGGCATCAACAGGTATGGGATTTAGATAAAAAGGCGTTGTCATGGGGTGCGGATATGTACTTGTTTGGCCTTTTAGGAACAGGCTCCATAGAATCTGGTGACTCCCACGCCCTTCGAGATAAAAGATCCATTAACTCGTCAAAGGGCGGAGACACCCAAGAGGTGGAGGGACAGAACCTGAAAGCCTTCAGGAGCACCGATTCTTCCTCGGTAGGGTTTTGGGGCTGCCAGTCCCCCCTCTGCTTAAGGATCTCCAGGATATCCCCGAAGGAAATATCTTCAGAGGGGGACCTTGGGGACACTTCTGATTCCTCCAAATCGGTGTCCGACGTGATGGATTCCTGAGGGGAATCTAGATGTCTCCTCTTACATAGCCTCTTCCACGGAACCTCCTCAGTGGGAATCTCTGGGGAAGTCTCGGAAGAGCAGGGTTCCCCCAAGGGGGCGTCCTGAGGCTCTGGGTCCCTACGTTACAGTGAACCTGTGGTAGCGGAGAAGAAGCAGGCGCCTTTCGGGAGGAGGTGGCCATATCAGAGGTTGTGGAAGTCCTGGAGGACAAAGCCCTCCTCATGGCATTTAAGGCCACATGGCTCCGATGCGAGGAAGCACCCAGATCCGAAGACATTGAGGACTCTTCCCGCACCAGAACCACTGGCTCTGAGCCCGAGGTAGGAGCCAAACTCATCCGTGCCGATGCCCCAAGAGGATGAGTCGGATCTGACAGGAGAGTGTCGGCTGCCAGATTCAATCACAGGAGCAGAGGATATCAGGGTGGTCGGTACCGACAGCTCAGAGGTGAGTGTCGGCACTGACGGCTCCACTGACTGACTGGCCTACTCCGGCTCCAAAGCCTCGGTGCGAGTTGGAGGAGGAGCAATAACAACAACAGGAGAGGACTTTGTCGGTTCCGAAGCTGCGAGAGTCGAAAGAGAATTTTTGCAAGCACCGGGTCCTGTAGAAGTCTCTGCACCACTCGGTCCACATCCGAATCGGAGAGTCTGGAAGCCTGAGAGGATACCACTGACAGAGCCGGTGACCGCAGGATCGGGGACCTCAAGGTAGGAGGATACTGGTTCCAGAACTGGGGACCGGCTCCTACCAGCAACTTGAAAGGTCGGTTCCGATGGTACTAGAGCAGAGTCCGTAGCCTTCTTAGAGGTCTTCGAGACCGAAGAGCCTTTCAGTGCCAAACCAGATGACGATGCAGGAGAAGATGGTTTTGGCTAACTGGAAGCAGAATCCAAATGCGTCTTGAAGGCTGATTTTATATATATATATGTGTATATATATATATATATATATATATATATATATATATATATATATATATATGCCTATATGCCTATCGGCTATGAGAAAACTAGTTTACTGTATGCGGCAACAATAACTACTACTAAGAGCCTAAGTGGCTAACAGTATAAGCAAAAGTCTCAACAGCTGAAAACAAAACAGCCAAGAAAATGGCCAAAAGCCTAACCGGCTAATAAAGAAACAGCAAAAAACTGCAGCAAGCCTAACCAGGCTGGGGATAGAGCTATGTACTAATCACAAAAGGCCAACAGCCAACTAAAATAACAGGGCCACACCCAAGTATCTTAACACACTAAGGAAAGAAAAAAACTATCCAACTGGATAGAAGTCCAAACGGACAACAAGCAAAGCACTATTAGTACTAATAACCTAAACTACAATAATAGAGAGAAAAAGGTAGAAATTTTGAAAATCACACTATCTATCCAAAGAAATGGCCAAGAGCTGTAAAGAACACCCGATCAGTTGCAGCGGCAAACTAGATCTGGGGAATGTAGTGGTGCATTGTGGGATAGGGCTTGACCTCGAGTTTTGCTATTTGGCTGAATTGGAGCCGATGTTCGGCTCCGAACCCATCAGTAAGAATGAAGACGAGACTGAACAACTTCACATTGGATGTTAATAACTACATTAGCAGGATGTTTGAACTACTATACAGTGATACCTATACAAAAGTCTCCAGTAATGAACTCAACACTGTTTACAAAAATGTTGATTTACCATTGGTTGAGTTGTTGAATGGGCAGATTTCTCTAGAGGAACACGAATTTTTGGAGGCAGTACATCCACGGATCCCAACAATTTTTGGGATCCCAAAAATTCACAAATTTATCACCAACCCCCCCCTTACGCCCAATAGTGGATGCAAAAGCATCAAAAACATTTAGTATTGCAAAATTTGTGGACTTTAAAGTTAAACGTGCTTGAGAACAGGGCAATGTTGCTGAGAGATTCTTGGGACTTTATTGGGAAAGTTAGACAAGAAATGTATGATGATAACTTACTGATGGTAACTATAGATATTTGTGATTTGTTTTCGGTCATCCCACATGAACAGGGGATTGACTGGTTTTGTGACTACTTAGTCAAAAACACAAACATGGACTGTAATACTGTCTCTACTTTGAGGACGTGCCTCGAGCTTGTGTTAGATTACAACTTTGTGAGCTTTGAGGGGCATCTATTTAAGCAGAGGTAGGGGGTAGCAATGGGTGCATGTTGTGCCCTTGTCTTTGCTAACATAGTGCTAGCCCAGTGGGAGGATCTTTTTGTCTTTAATTCACCTTTTAAAGACTGCTGGGTGCTCTATGGCCGATTTTTAGGTGATGTGGTGCTATTTTGGAAAGACGGTGAGGATAGGATGAACAAATTCTTTCAATATATTAACAAAAGGACACATTTTCTGAGATTTACCATGTGTATGGACAGAGATGTGCTTCACTATTTGGATGTCACCATTAGAAAGGATTATAACAACAAGGTTTTTACATTGCATCTTTATAGGAAGCCTACTTATTCTAATTCCTTGCTGCACTACAACAGTTGGCACCCTACACATCAAAAGAGAGCCTTGGTTAAAGATCAATTTGTAAGACTGGCCAGAATGGGATCAGTACTGGATGATTTTCTCCAGGAATGTGAGATTGTGGAAGGTATGTTAACTAGAAGGGGGTACACGAAGGAGATGGTGGTCAATATAATGAGTGAGGTTCAGAAGAAAAGGAATGAAAGGGTGTATCATGTGCTGTTGGATAACACCGCTGCCATGTGATAAACACCTGGACATGGAAACAGAGAGAGTTTTGGTAGGGCATTGATACTACCATATAGCATTGACTATTATGACATTTATAAGACTGTCAAGAAATATTGGAGAATTTTCAGAACGGACCCTGAGTTACTTTCCTTGTTAGGAGAAAAAACGGCCATTGTTTACAAAAAGAGGCTTCTTTCAAGGGGATGTTGGAGAGTAGACGTGGTGGAAGGGTTGATGGAGGATGTTTTAAATGTGAAAGATGTGCCCAATGTCAACATGTAGTTCACCAAGACAGAACTGCTATTGTTAACTTTGGCACAATTAAACCTCCTAAAAAATATTTTTGTTATTCCAAAGGAGTTGTATATGTTACAGTATGTCAGGCACATGGCAGTCATTATGTGGGGAAAACCAAGACAGTATTCAGGACAAGGATCTATGATCATATTTATGAAATTAAACACCATAATGAAAAGAATGCCCTATACAGACATATTAGGATGACCCAACACATGCCTTTAAATTTTGAGCCATAAATCATGTTGACTTAGGAACTAGGGGTGGGTCACATGACAAATTTTTAGAATTTAAAGAGCTAAAATGGCAAATTAAACTTAATTCTGATGAAAAGCCTGGACTTAATGACAGGCTGTCATTAAGTTCTTATTTGAAATTGAAATCAGCATATTTTTATGAATTTTATGACATTTGCAATATTTAGTATTTTTTGTGAGTCTGCAACAGAGTATCAAATGTAGTACGCCTTTTATGTTGTGCTGTGTTTTAACAACTGTCTGGGTCTGAATTGAACTAATTAAGAAAGTGGTGGAGAAATGGGTATATAGTATGTGTTTGTGCACTTTATTTTTTATTCTGAAGAAGTCTGAAACTAGTACGACAAAAGTGTTTGGATTAAACTGCAAATATGCTAAGTACCTGGTGTGACCGGCTTGTTTTTTTCACTTCTCTTCTGTTTACAAAGTAAAATTCAAAAAACTAATACTTTGAATTAATTAATACAAAAACTGTTAAAGTTCCATATGAAGAGCGCATCATCAATATAACATTTTAACATCTAGTTTTAGAGACCCCTCCCCCCAATTTTAGCAACACATTAATTTCCCAAGCACTTGACACGAAGTTGGCATATGCGGGTGCTAGTTTAGCTCTCATAACCATACCACTTTTTTGGTGACATATGTTATTGTTGAAAACACAAAAAATTGTTCTGTAATACCAACTCAGTTAAAGTACAAATTGTGCTAATTTTGGAAGGATGCATGTCGGTATTATGATATAAATAATGCTTTACCAATTCAATACCAGGATCATAAGGGATACTAATATATAAAGATTCCGCATCCAACGTCAGTGACATCTTATCTGCATTACTTAATGGATACTGATATAGCTTCAAAAATACCCATGAGTCCTTTAAGTAGAACCAGTTTACCTGTTTTTTTTTTTTTTTTGCACAACTGGATTTAATATTCAATGAACAAAATTGGATACATACTCTGTTTTGCTTCTCTGGTGTGATATAATGTGTTGAAAGGGTGGTTCTTTCTTGACTTTATGGATAACCGAACAGTTTCACTAAACTTGGGGACTCCACTATCATGAACTTAAATTAATTTATAGTGACGGCTTCCTGATGCAATAACTCCAATAAACTTAGTTCTACATACATGAATTTATCAAAAACTTCTTTTTTACTAACAATTTCATAACGATCATTATTTAACAGGTCATCTTCCATTTTTTTTTAATGTAGACATCTTGGTGCATTAAAACTATTGTTTTAGTTGTAGAACTTATGTAGTACTTTGGTACTGGCAACTGGATTTTCTCTTCCTTCTGCTTATTTCCAGCTTGACTAAACTCTAGCATATTAATATATATTACTATATTCTGTATTTTCTCTTCCTTTTGCCTACTCCAAATTTTAGAGTAAATGTTTGCTTCCCCTGACAATTCTGCTTTTACATGTGTGCTTTCTCCCCTCCCAGTCCCACCTTAAATGCCCCTTTCTTCAAATCTGTGCTTTAATAACTGCTGCTTGCTTGTTTACTGTTAATGCTGTACAATTAGAAGGCATAATCTGTTTATATTGTAGAATTTCTGCATGTAGTATTTGGGTACTGCCAATTGCATTCTCTCTTCCTTCGGCTTATTCCAGCTTGGCTAAATGCTAGTGTCCCTTGACTTTACTATGTTTTGTGTTCTCTTACTTCTGTGTACTCCAAATGTTAGAGTAAACGCATGCTTCCCTTGATCATTCTTCTATTAACTGTGTGCTATCTCGCCTCCCAGTACCTACTTAAACGCCCTTTTCTCCAACTCTGTGTTGTAAACTAAACCTCAAGCCTTGTTAGTCTCGTCTTCCCTTTCTACTGCTCCCTGCAAACCCAGGAGTCCTCTCTCGAGGCCTTCTACCTTTTCTCTTTCTCACCCACCGGCCTGCAGCTCACTCTATTTTTCTCTCTCTGTGTCTCTCAACCCTTTGCCTTCTATTTCTCTCTCTCTGCTTGGCCCTAATATTCACTACCCCATTCATTAATTGCTTTCTCTCTTCTAGAAATTGTTTTACCACCTTAAACTCACTATCTTATTGTCATTACATCTCTCTTTTACTTTACAGTAGTCACCTACATGGAAAAGTGACCTCAATCCTCCCCACCCCACCCTGAATACACCTGGCTGACATTGTATTTACTGACCCTGAAAGCGAGACAAGAATTGCTCTCTAGCCAAGGACAGGAGGAAACCAACAAAATCAAAAGAAAAACACCATCACAAGCTATATGTACGTGTCTCAACTGCTTCCTCCTCACCTGGTGCTAAAAGCATTTTTTTCCAAATTAAACTAGGCTGTGGCAAGCACACGTATTTCTCGGGTCACTAATCCCCACCGCCACCTTTCTTTCACCTCCACTGAGTATGCATCTCTCGCCCTATTGTCTGTATCACTTTGGCACCTAACTTCAAGAAAGAGTGGTAAAGGCCAAGACCTTGCTGCCCGTCTCCTCTCTTTTCTAAGCCAAGGGTTCAATTCATACAATATCAACATCCATCTTTACTCACCTAGTCTCTCTCTCTTTTTTTTTTTGGAAACATAGCAATCGTCTGCTCCTGGCTCTGCCCGCTCCATTCACCCTCGATTCGCTTGGGCTCTCTCAGCTCCTCTACCCCCATTCCCACCCTTCCCCACTTTGTTTGCATATATACTCTTACATATCACACCTCTTCCTCCTATCCAACCAATCACCCTCTCACACCTGCTTCACTCCTATAACCACTCCCACCTTTCTCTCCTCCCTTACATTGTCCCTACTGCCCCTTCCCCTCCTACCTTTCATTTCTAGTCACTCCCTCTCTGCTTTCACTACTCTTATTCACTGCATTCTTGACTCATCTACCACTCTTTTCTCTCCCTACCTACTATTCAGTCATATGGCTACTATCTCTTCACCACCTTTCTTTTCTTCCTCTCTCTAACAACCTCTTACCATCCATCACTTTACTATCAATCCCCTCACCTACTCTCCCCTATACTCCTAACACTAATACCATCTCTTACCCATAATTTATCCCACCATATATCTTCCCTATTTCACCATCTGACCTCTTCAAAGTTCCTACTTGTTCTAACCCATCTCTCTTCTCTGGTCAGAAACCTAGACTTCCTACTACCCTGAACTTACTCTCTTCTCTTATCACTTTCTTTGACACTCTTCTTTTGTATGGAGACATCCATCCCAACCCAGGGCCTCCCACCTATGCCTTGCACAGTATCACTACTCATACCACTCCCCCCCTCACTTACCCCTTCCTACCACTAATTCCTCTTCCAAATCTCTAAAAATCTTCTCTCTAAATATTCAAAGTATTGTAAATACAGTAACAGACCTGCACTTGTGGATATCTAAACACATTTCCTCACACTCTTGCCCTATCAGAAACTTGGCTGAAACCTCACATCCTTAACACAGAAATCTTACCCCCAGATTATAACATCTTTTGCCCATCTAGAACCAATAAATGGGGAGGAGGAGTTATTCTCTACGCTGAGATACTTAACCTGTTCCTTGTCTCCATCTCTGTTCCCTGCTTCTCACATGCTGAAATAATCATAAATTGTCACCTCAAACCTCACAAAAAATTGCCACAGTCTCTATATACATTCCCCCTGGTAATAATATTCCCATTCTAGAGAAAGTACAGTTGTGTACACTTACCATAAATGTAGATGTTCGAGTGTATTCACTGTTGCAGTCATTACATTTGGGTTATCTGCTTGCAGTAGCCCTTAGTTAGCCTGATTAACAAAGTCTTGGGTCCTGCGTCGGTTGCTGTCCTTTCTTCCATGACATCAGGTCTTCAGGGGTATAAAACATGCAGCCGACGCCATTACATCAGTTTTTCTTGCCCCAGATGTCAGTTGCCCCCCCTAATGGGAAGCAATTAAATCTATAAATACAAGGATTTACCTCCAACAGAAAAGCAAATACACCAAAAAGCTTTTAGAGCATAGTAAGCGAGAGTAGAGGTATAGCCAAAGGAAGAAAAGGGGATTGGAGGGAGGGTAACCAGGATTGCAACAGTGAATACACTCGAACATCTACATTTATGCTAAGTGTACACAACTGTACTATGTTCTTCGTGTATTACTGTTGCAGTCATTACATTTGGGTAGATTCCCAAAGCTAAGGTTGGGAAGAAAAATTTAAATAGAATTAGGACCAGCTATAAGGCCCTGCAAGACTGCAGAGGCAAAACCAGCCCTGGATTTAGAGAAAATTGGCAAGTGATAATGCTTGGTGAAAGTATGTACAGAACTCCAGGTAGCAGCTTCTAAGATGTCCCTGGTATGGACGCCCCTGAGAAAGGGGTGTAGAGGTAGATGCAGCCCTGGTTGAATGGGGTCGGATGCCCTGTGGGGTAGGTTTTCCATGGTGCTTATAGCAGAAATAAATGCAGTGGCCTATCCATTTTGAAATGGTTTGTTTTGAAATAGCTTTCCCCTCTGTCCCTGCAGCAAATGCCACCAGCAGTTGCTCAGATTTCCTTTGAGGTTTAGTCCTGTCCAAGAAGAATATAAGCTGTCTGTGCACATCTGAAGAGTGCAGTATCCATTCCCCTTTGTTCTGTGGGTTAGGAAAGAAGGTAGGCAAATGAATGGACTGATTAAGAGCCACACTAGATACCACCTTGGGCATGACGGAGGGATTGGTTCTGAGGGACACCCTGTCCGCATGAAAGATGATGAAAGGTTCCGCTGACATAAGGGCCTGTAATTCAGATACCCTTTTTACAGAAGTGATTGCCAAAAGGAATACAAACGGCAACTGACACCTCAAACACATACGAACACAGTTTTAATCAGTAGTTAAGCGCTTTTCGTCTCCTCAATATAAGACTTCTTCAGACAGTTGATACAAGAAAACCACTCTGTTTAAATACGTATCACCTGATGCATTTAGAATCAATTAAGTTGGTCTCATTTCAAAGCTAAAGTCCCTGTAACTGCATCTTAAAAGTCCTTTTAAAAGTCATCAGAAACATCATATAAAAGAAAAATACTAGTAAGAAAGACATATACTTTAAATGAACATCAAAACCGAATGCTTGTCATCTCGTTACTTTAAATATGTAAACATACACTAACTTAAATGTTATGCTAAAATGATAAAATGAATAGACATTTCTTCCACAAATTACAGCCCAACCAAAATGTACGTTTCAAAAGTGTTTTTTTTTTGTAAAGTTAAATTTCTCAGTTTAAAAATGTTTTTTAACAAATTAAGTTTCTCAGTTTTAAAATACATGCGATAGAGGTCACCTCATTTAAACCAGGTGGGTTATATGAATTCAACCTGAGTTGAGTTGGTGAGAGACCCCTTTTGCACTCACAGGAACCTGACTAATTACTCTAAAAAGGAAGTTATGAGCTGGCTGTTCTGAACAGTGTTCTAGCTAGAGCGTTTGTAAGGTTTTTCTTCCTAATGTGATATGTGTGCTTGTAGATTCTCTCTTTCAATTTCCTGTCAGTTTTTCCAACATAAAATGCTGGACAGACTGCACAGGTAGCAAGATAGACAACAGACTTGGAATTACAGTTGAATCTACCCTTTGCTTTTACTTTATTTGTTCCAATTTCAAAGTGTGTTCCTGTTGCAATGTATTTACAATAGTTGCAACTCTCACACTTACATGTACCTTCCTTTCTGCTCACTATCAGGGGTTCCGATTCCAAAATCTGTTTTAAATTCCTACCTTTTCTATATACAAAGGATGGAAAATCTCCTAATTTGTTTAAAATTTCTTGTGTCGAAAAAATGTTCCAATTTATTTTCAAAATAAACTCAATTTCTTTTGATTGTAAATTAAAGGAAGTAATAAAACAGCTAGGGAGTACCCCGACAGTAACTCGTTTCCAGTATTTCATCCTGAGTTAAATTATTGATTACTGTGTCTGTGTCACCCTCTCCTGCAGGAAATGTTATGTTGGTAGAGCTGAGTAATGGTTTATAAAACCCTACTCTCCTTTTGTGTTGGACTTCAAGTATATCAAAGACCAATCAATTTGGGTAACCCCTCCTTAAGAACATCTGTTTAAGTATCTCACATTCCTCAATGAAGGTGTCGTCATCCGTTATCATTCGTGCTGCTCGGACAAGTTGTCCTTTTAGCACAGTGGCATTTTATGTGAATCTAGTATCAACGAGGTGAATGGTGCCTATAAGAAAGTACACTGTTTTTTCAATGATTTGTTCATAGACGGCCTGATAGACATATACACACTAAACTACTTGTCCATGCTTTGCCCAAAAATACCCACATTATCTGGGTTAC
This sequence comes from Protopterus annectens, assembly GCF_019279795.1. NCBI lineage: Eukaryota > Metazoa > Chordata > Ceratodontiformes > Protopteridae > Protopterus > Protopterus annectens. The sequence continues at coordinate 366,153,467 of NC_056748.1, read as the reverse complement.
CGAAGTTACACAAAGACCAACAGAATCCACCTACGAGGACTTTAGTTAACTCTTAGGGTTCTATTACTTACTCCAGTGCAAAATATGTGGACTCAATTCTGAAAAAGTATGCTGCAAAGGAAAATCAAGTGTGCAGAGAGACTCATGGTCTTTTTTCAGTTCAATTAACAACTTTGATTATGAAAGAATGCTATGTTTCTGACAGTAGATGTTGTTGACCTGTATTTCTCCATCCCTCATGAGGAAGGCATTGAATTACTCATAGAAAGACAGTTGGCACATGGTGCCAGTAACAGGGAGATCAGACTCTTCCAGGAAATTATAGATGTCATTTTGCAGAACAATTTTGTTACCTTTAACAACACAGTATATAAACAATTGGTGGGGGTGGCAATGGGTTCACCATGTGGGGGGAACTATGCCAACTTGGTTTTTGCCAGCTGGGAACAAAATACCATCTTTATGAGTAAAGAATGGGCAGAGAAAATAAAAATGTATACAAGGTTTCTCAACGACATTTTTATTATGTTAAAAGGCACTGAACCTGAGGCCCTAAAATTCACTGAATATCTGAACAACTGTACAAGGATCTTCAAGTTCACCCACACATTCCATGAAAACACAATTGTTTATTTAGACATGGAGTTAAAGAAAAACACTGAACAACGTTACGTAGGTAGAATACACCGTAAATCTACCTACTCAAACACTATGTTGCATTATAGGAGTTGTCACCCATCTTACCAAAAAAGATCTGTGCTAAAAGGACAACTTGTCCAAGCAGCACGAATGATAACGGATGATGACACCTTCAGTGAGGAATGTGAGATACTTAAACAGATGTTCTTAAGGAGGGGTTACCCAAATGGATTGGTCTTTGATCTATTTGAAAAAGTCCAACACAAAAGGAGAGTAGGTTTTATAAACCATTACTCAGCTCTACCAACATAACATTTCCTGCAGGAGAGGGTGACACAGACACAGACACAGTAACCAATAATTTAACTCAGGATGAAATACTGGAAACAAGAGTTACAGTCAGGGTACTCCCTAGTTGTTTTAGTACTTCCTTTAATTTACAATCAAAAGAAATTGAGTTTATTTTGAAAATAAATTGGAACATTTTTTCGACACAACAAGAAATTTTAGACAACTTAGGAGATTTTCCATCCTTTGTATATAGAAAAGGTAGGAATTTAAAACAGATTTTGGAATTGGAACCCCCGATAGTGAGTAGAACGGAAAGTACATATAAGTGTGAGAGTTGCAGCTATTGTAAATACATTGCAACAGGAACACACTTTGAAATTGGAACAAATAAAGTAAAAGCAAAGGGTAGATTCAACTGTAATTCCAAGTCTGCTGTCTACCTTGCTACCTGTGCAGTCTGTCCAGCATTTTATGTTGGAAAGACTGACAGGAAATTGAAAGAGAGAGTCTACGAGAACACATATCACATTAGGAAGAAAAAAGTACAGTTTTGTACCTACCATAAATGTAGATGTTCGAGTGTAGACACTGCTGCAGTCATTACACACGGGTTATCCTGCCGTCAGGCGGTTTCCCAGCCGACCTGAGTTCCAAAGTCTTGGTCCAGCGTCGGTTGCTGTCACCTCTTCCCTGACGTCAGTGCGACAGGGGTATATAAGATGCAGCCGATGCCATTTTCTTCAGTTTTTCTTGCCCCAAATGTCAGGTGCCCCCAAATAGGTAGGCAATTCAAATTGCTAATAAAACATACATAAGAAATGCAAATAACATACTTTTAGCTACCAGCAAATAATACTCCCCATAGGTAGTAAAAGACAGAGGAACTAGGTACGTACTAGCCAGTAAGAGGGGAAGGAGGGAGGGTAACCTGGACTGCAGCAGTGTCTACACTCAAACATCTACATTTATGGTAGGTACAAAACTGTACTATGTTCATCGTGTGACACTGCTGCAGTCATTACACTTGGGTAGAATCCCAAAGCTGAGGTAGGGTGGTTGGTTCTATAAGGCATTAGGGGTGGCTATAAGGTCCTGCAGCACTGCAGAGGCGAAGCCAGCTCTGGATTTAGAGTATAGAGGCAGATGGTAATGCTTGGTGAAGGTATGCACAGAACTCCATGTTGCTGCTTCCAAAATATCCTTTTCTCCTCTGAGGTAGGCAGTTGAAGTGGCTGTTGCCCTGGTGGAGTGAGATCTAATGCTGTTAAGCACAGGTTTTCAATGGTGCATATAGCAGAAACGTATGCAATGTCCTATCCATTTGGAAATAGTCTGTTTTGAAATAGCTTTTCCCTGTGCTGTTGCAGCATATGCTACCAATAATTGCTCAGATTTTCTGAAAGCTTTGGTTTTGTCCAAGTAGAAGCGTAACTGCCTGTGAATGTCCAATGAATGCAGTAGTCTTTCCCCTTTATTCTGTGGTTTTGGATAAAAAGTAGGCAAGTGAATGGTTTGGTTTAGAGACACACTTGAAACCATCTTAGGCATAAACGTAGGGTTAGTTCTTAAGGACACCCTGTCCTGGTGGAAAATGAGGAAAGGTTCCACTGCCATTAGTGCCTGTAATTCTGAAACTCTTTTTGAAGAAGTTATTGCCAGGAGCAGAGCAGTTTTCCAAGAAATGTATTTTAATTCTGCCGTGCTAGCTGGTTCAAAAGGAGGTAAAGTTAATTTTTCCAAAACAAAGTTGAGGTCCCAAGTTGGAGTAGGTGCTCTACGGGGCAGTCTTATGTTTTTAGCCCCTCTGAGGTACTGTTTTAGCAAAGGATTAGTGAAAATTGGTGGATCTGTGTTGTAATGTGCAGAGATGGCAGAGGCGTGGATCTTGATGGATGAAAAGGAGAGGCCTTTGTCCAGCATCTCAGTCCAATATTGTAGTATCTGAGGAATGTTTGGCACAAGAGGATCAAGACTGTGAGCCTGGTTCCAGGCACAGAATCTCTTCCATTTATCCGAGTAGGCTTTCCTGGTACTAGGCCTTCTGGCCTCCAGAATGACATCCATAACTGCTTTGGAGAGAGGAATTGCTTGCGTGGCTAGGGAATCTTCCATGCAGCTAGGTTTAGTGTCTTTAGCTGGCTGTGGAGTAACTGACTGTTGTGCTGAGACAGCAGATGTGGTTATTTGAGGCAAAATCCAGGGTGGTCCTTGTGCTAAGTTTTTTAAGATTGGGAACCAGTGCTGGCATGGTCAGTCTGGTGCAATCAGGATCATTTGTGGCTCTTCTTGCCTGGCTTTTATGAGTACCTTTGGGAGAAGAAGCAGTGGTGGAAAAGCATATACTTGTAGGTTTGTCCAGCTGAAAGAGAGGGCATCCACTTTCCATGCTTGTGGATGGTAACTCCTTGTGCAGAATTTCTTTAGCTAGCAATTCACTGGAGAGGCAAACAGATCTATGTCTGGGCTCCACCATTTCTTTGTTATCATTCTGAATATTTGAGGATTCAATTCCCATTCGTGGGGATCCATGATATTTCTGCTTAAGTCGTCTGCCAGTGTGTTTTTCTCTCCTGGCAGGAATTGTGCTTGTAGATGAACTTGATAGTTTATAGCTGTGTTCCACAAGGTCATGGCTTGTCTGCAGAGGGGATAGGAGTGAGTGCCCCCTTGCTTGTTTATGTACCACATAACTGTGGTGTTGTCTGTCTTTAGTAGTAGCTGTCCTGGATGCAACAGGTCCTTGAAAGCTATAAGGGCATTTTGTACAGCTAGCATCTCTTTTTGATTGATGTGAAGATGCCTTTGTTCTGCGGGCCACTTGCCCTGAATACATTTTCCTGACATGTATGCTCCCCAGGCGTAATCCGATGCATCTGTTGTCAGTGTTTGCCTGGCTGTGGGTTGAGTGAAAGGCTGTCCCTTGTTGAGGTGACAAACTTGAGCCCACCATTGAAACTCCTGTTGTAGGCAAGATATTAGTGGTATAACTGTTTCCAAACTTTGACAGTGTTGAGACCATACATTCTTTAGGTACCATTGTAGTTTCCTCATATGCAGTCTGGCATATGGAATTAGTAGTATGCAAGATGCCATGAAGCCCAAGGCCTGCAGAATTTTTCTTGCAGGGAGTTGGGTCTTTGTTGCCATCAATTGAAAGTATTGTGTCAGTTGTCCTTGCTTGTCTGGTGTGAGAAAAGCCATCTGGGCCGTTGTGTTCAAGCTGGCACCCAGGAATATTATCTCTTGTGAGGGCACTAGTTTTCATTCCTTATTGTTTACTGTGCATCCCAGGCAACTTAATAACTTTTTTACAAACGCCAGATGCTGTAGAAGAATGTCCTTGCTCTCTGCTTGAATCAGGCAGTCATCCAGGTATGGTTAAATTTGAATTCCTTTCTGTCTGCAAAATGCAATTACTGCTGCCAGGCACTTTGTGAAGACCCTGGGCGCAGTAGATAATCCAAAGGGCAGTGCAGAGAATTGATAGTGCATTGAACCAGCTACGAACCTGAGGTATCTTCTGCAGTTTTGTCCGATAGGGACATGCAGGTATGCCTCCTTGAGGTCCAAAGTCACGAGACAAGCTAGCTTGCCCAGCATGGGAAGAAGCTGCTGTAATGTCAACAATGTCCTTCAAGGATGCATCTGCAGTCATAACATATGGGTTGTCCTGCCTCAGGCAGCCCTTCGGTCGGCCGGATTCCAAAGTCTGGGTCTGGCCTCGGCTGATGTCGCACTTTCCCCGACGTCAGAGCTTCTGGGGTATAAAGGCATCAGCCGGCGCCATTTTCCTCAGTCTTTCTTGCCGCGGTGCCGAAGCAGAAGCTGTTTGCAAGTGCCGGTCGGTCAGATCCAGAGATTTCAGCTACAAGACTTTGAAAAGCTAAGTACCCCGTTGGGGACTCTTTCTTGCCTCAGCCGATGTCAGACAAAGTAAATAATTGTTTAACTTGTGGGAAACAAATACCTCATAAGGATTTCCATTCTTACTGCCTTCCTTGCTTAGGCCCAGACCAAGACGTATCAGCTTGTTTAGCCTGTGCCTCCTTCAACCGACGGACTCTTAGACGTCGGTCGGAGTTTGCAGAGGAGTTTTTTGGAACCGATTTTGCTTATAAAATGCCGTCGGAAACTCCGACTACACATATGGTCAAAAAATGCAAGGAAAAGGACCGACACTCGGGGCCCGCGGTTTCGGCTGAAACCACGGCTAGGCCTACCGCGAGTGTCTCAGTTTCGGCTGAAACCGAGTCCACGGCTATTCCTACTACCGAAACCATACCTCCGACCACCGAGGCCAGAGAGGCCCCGGCTGAGTCGGCTTCAGAGCTCCCTACCGAAGCTAGTGTTCAGGATTTGTCCGACACCATACCTTTGGACATTTCTACTCCTGCACATGGGGAAGCTAGGCCCCCAGCTTCTATGTCTATTAAGGCCTTCTCCAGGGCTAAAGCTGCCAAACTTTCAAAAGCTTTGCCTGCCAAATCTACATTCCAGAGGCCTTCCTCTAGTTCTCAGATCCTCAGTCTTGCTGAGGACCTTATCTCCTTAATTAGGGGTTCCCAACCTCACCCAGATAGGGCCTCCCAGCCTCCTCCAGACAAAAGGCCCAGGGCTGACCCCTCTGAACCTCACTCCTCAGATTACTCCACGGATGGATCTGATTTGTCAGACCACCAGGAAGGGGTCTACTCGCCTTATGAGGATTCAGATGCAGAAGAATCTATCCCTTCAGCCTCCCCCCCTGAAGAATTTTCCTTTGGGGAGACTTTACACTCCATGAGAGAACACTTTCAATGGCAGGGTCAGGATTTCTCTGATTCTAGAAAAAGATTAAGGACCTTTTTGCATTTGCCCCAGCATAGGCCCTTAGCTATACCTCCGGTTCTAACTGTAATTGATGATGTGTACAATGATGTCAGTACTGCACCTGATTCTCTTCCTCCGGCCCCCGCCAAACCTGACAGATATTACAGGGTCACGGATTCTCACTTCCACCTGTATAAAGCCCATGCTGCAGACCCAGAAACTATTTCTCAGGGCCCTAAAGGGGTTGCAGCCGCTACTACCAAAAATCCCCTACCCTCTGAAAGAGAGTCTAGAGCATTAGAGAGATGGGGAAAAAAGGTTTATACATCTGCTACTCTTTCTGCCAGGGCATTAAACTGTCAATTCCACATGATACAGTACCAAGAATTTTTGTTAGATCAACTAAATATGAAACTTTCTTCACCTGAACCCTTAGACCGTAAATCCCTTCAGGATTTGGTACACAACTCACAAAGTACAGTTTTGTACCTACCATAAATGTAGATGTCTGAGAGGTATGCATCTGCAGTCCTAACAAATGGGTTGTCCTGCCTCAGGCAGCCCTACGGTCGGCCGGATTCCAAAGTCTGGGTCTGGCCTCGGCTGATGTCGCACTTCACCCGACGTCATAGCTGCTGTCAATTGGGTATAAAGGCATCAGCCGACGCCATTTTCCTCAGTGTTTCTTGCCCCAGATGCCAGGTGCCCTCTAGGAAGGCTAAATTTGGATAAATGCAAATGATTCCAAACAGTAGAGAGCAAATAAAAATAAACATGTATATACATATATACAAACAAATACACCATAATAGATTCCCCCAGCTAGCTACAAGATGGGCAAATACCCTAGGAGTACCACAGAGGGAAGGAGGGTGGGTAATCCTGACTGCAGATGCATACCTCTCGGACATCTACATTTATGGTAGGTACAAAACTGTACTATGTCCTTCAAGGATGCATCTGCAGTCCTAACAAATGGGTAGAATACCATAGCCAAACTGGGGGAGGAGGCACTAAGAGCTTATGGTGTAGTTAAGATCCCCTGCAAAACAGCAGTGGTAAAACCTGCTCGGGATCTGGAGTATAAAGGTAGATTATAATGCTTGGCAAATGTATGCACGGAGCTCCAAGTAGCAGCCTCTAAAATGTCTTTGGTAGCCACTCCTCGTAAGAAAGCTGTAGTAGTGGCTGTAGCCCTTGTGGAGTGAGGTCTGATGTTTTCTGGAGTTGCCTTTCCATGAAAAGAGTAACAAAATCTAATGCAATTTCCTATCCATTTTGAGATAGTCTGTTTTGAAATTGCTTTTCCTTCCATTCCTGTTGCATATGCTACCAGTAGCTGGTCAGTTTTTCTATTGTTTTTGGTTCTGTCCAGGTAGTAGCGCAATTGTCTGTGCACATCCAAGGTATGCAGTAGTCTTTGCCCCCTGTTCTGTGGGTTGGGGAAGAATGTTGGTAGGTGGATTGCTTGGTTTAATGATACCCTGGAGACCACCTTTGGCATAAAAGTAGGATTAGTTCTCATGGACACTCTATCCTGATGGAAGATAAGGAAGGGCTGTACTGCCATTAATGCCTGTAATTCAGAAACCCTTCTTGCTGAAGTGATTGCAAGCAGGAAAGCGGTTTTCCAAGATAAGTACTGTAATTCTGCTGTTGCTGCTGGTTCAAAAGGGGGGAGTGTCAACTTTTCTAACACAAAGTTCAAGTCCCATGTAGGCAATGGTGGTTTCCTTGGTGGCTTTACATTTTTAATTCCTCTCAGAAATTGCCTGAGTAGAGGTTGAGAAAAGACTGGAGGATCCATGTTGTATTCTGCTGAAATTGCTGATGCATGAATCTTAATGGAGGAGTAAGACAGGCCATTGTGGAAAAGCTCTGCTAAATATTCCAGGATGTTAGCTACGTTTGCCAATGATGCATCTACTCCTTTTGTGGCACTCCAAATGAGATATCTTTTCCATTTTGCTGAATAAGTTTTCCTTGTTGAGGGTCTGCGAGCCTCCAAGATAATGTCTTTAACCCTTTGAGATAAATCTGGGTTATTTTGTCTTATGTAATGTTCCAAGCAGCTAGCTGCAGTGTTTTCAAGTTTGGATGCAGGATTTTGAAGTTGTTCTGTGTTAGCAGAAGAGGAACTAGGGGTAGAGGCCATGCGTGTTCCCGAGACATACTCCTCAGTAGCGGGTACCAATGTTGCCTCGGCCAGTCTGGAGCTATCAGGATGATCCTTGGGTGATCTTCTTTGATCTTCAGTAGCACTTTGTGCATCAAAGGAAGAGGTGGGAATGCATATGCTGTCAGGTTTTCCCAACTGAAGGATAGGGAGTCCACCTTCCAAGCAAGTGGGTGGTATGTCCTTGTGCAGAATTTTTCCAATTGGTGGTTGTGTGGGGATGCGAACAGGTCTATTTCTGGTAGTCCCCATTTCCTTGTGATGGATTTGAAGATGTCTGGATGCAGCATCCATTCGTGGGCATCCGTGGTAGTTTTGCTTAAGATGTCGGCTAGTATATTTTCTTTTCCTGGCACAAATACGGCCTGGAGCTGAATGTTGAGGTTCAGGGCCACATTCCAGAGGTCCATTGCCATCCGGCATAGAGGATATGAATGTGTGCCTCCATGTTTGGTGATATACCACATAACTGTGGTGTTGTCCGTCCTTATCAGCAAATGACCCTGTTGAAGAAACGGTCTGAATGTCTGAATTGCCTGCTTTACTGCCAGCATCTCTTTTTGATTTTTGTGTAGATTCAGCTGGTCTTGAGTCCATAAGCCTTGTATGCACTTGTCCACCATGTGTGCCCCCCAATCGAGGTCTGAGGCGTCCGTGGTGATAGTCTGGCTTGGGTGAGGCCTGTGGAAGGGCAGCCCTTTGTTCAATTGACAGGCCTGGGCCCACCACTGGAATTCTTGCTTCAGGCATGGAATTATTGGAATTTGGGTTTCTAGGCTGTGCTTGTGCTGAGACCATAAATTCCTTAGGTACCATTGCAACTTCCTCATATGTAGTCTGGCATGTGGAATCAATATTATGCAGGATGCCATGTAACCCAGGGCTTGCAGGATTTTCCTTGCTGTAAGCTGGTTCTGCGTTGTTAATGCCATGAAATAGAGTGGTAGTTGCTTCTGCTTTTCTGCTGTGAGGAATGCCATTTGGTTTGATGTGTCCAGTTCTGCACCCAAGAAAGTTATCCTTTGGGATGGTATCAGCCTTGACTTTTTTGTGTTGACTGTGTATCCCAGGGCTTGCAACAGGTGAATAACCTTTCTCAAATCTTTGGTTAATTTGTTTTTGTTGTCCGCTTGTAACAGGCAGTCGTCCAGGTATGGATAAATTTGAATTCCCTGGAGCCTGCAATGAGCAATTACTGATGCCAGGCATTTTGTGAATACTCTGGGCGCAGTAGATAAGCCAAAAGGCAATGCTGAGAATTGATAATGCTCTGATCCTGCAAGAAATCTGAGGTATCTTCTGCAATTTGGTCGTATGGGGACGTGCAGGTATGCCTCCTTGAGATCTAGAGTCACCAGCCAAGACTCCTTGCCCAGCATGGGAAGAAGTTGCTGTAGGGTCAGCATCTTGAATTTTGGAACATAGAGATATGTGTTCAGAGCGGACAGGTCGAGGATAGGTCTCCATTGGTTTTCCTTTCTTGGTACCAGGAAAAGTCTGGAATAAAATCCTTGTCCTTGTTCCATAGCCGGTACCTTTTCTATAGCTTTCATCCTTAGTAAGTGGTCTATTTGCTGTAGAGCGTTTGTCTTTTGGTTTGGAGGTAGGTTTGGCATTCCTCTCTTCCTTGGTAGAGTATGGAAGTGAAACCTGTAGCCTTTGTCTATTGTCTGTAAAATCCATTTGTCTCCTGTAATGTAATGCCAGTTTACTGAAAATAAGCTAGTTTTCCGCCTAAGGGTGCTTGTAGTTGTTCCCTGGTAGGCGGTTTCAGAGCCAAGTCACTGTGATTGTCCTGTGGAAGTGGTAGTGGCTGGATCTGTGGCAGTACTTCTCTGGTTGTTAGTCTGCCACTGACGTCCCCTGTAGGCACCTCTGGATTGACCTCTGCCTCTTGGGCGCCTATTTCTGCCTCTCTGTGCTCTGGTGGTGTCTGGAAAGGACCAATTCTTGGAAGGCCAGTTCCTACTAAACCTCGGAGGCTGGACCTGTAAGAAATCCTTGACTGTCTGGACAGATTTCGCTTTTTCTTCCACCTTCTTCAACACTTGCTGTGCAGGGGAGCCAAACAAACTGTGTTTTTCCTTGGGAGCATCTAGAAGCTTTGACTTTACATGGTCTGGTAAGGATTGCTCTTTTAACCATGCATGCCTTCTGATCACTGTACCAGTCATAGCTGATCTAAAGGACGCCTCCAGTGCATCATAGCCGCATTTTAAGGAATGATTACTGACCTGCTGTGTGTTATGTACTAAATCCTGAAGGGACTTACGGTCTAAAGGTTCAGGCGAGGACAGTTTTTTAGTCAGCTGATCTAACAGAAATTCCTGATACTGAATCATGTGGAATTGACAGTTTAAGGCCCTAGCCGAAAGAGTAGCAGAAGCATAAACTTTTTTACCCCATCTCTCTAATGCCCTAGATTCTCTTTCAGAGGGGAGGGGGTTTTTGGCAGAGGCAGCTGCTACAGCCTTGGGGCCCTGTGAAATAGTTTCAGGATCTGCAATAGGAGCCTTATACAAGTGATAATGTGTGTCCGGAACCCTGTAGTATCTGTCGGGCTTAGCAGGGGCCGGAGGAAGAGAGTCAGGGGCAGTACAAGCATCATTAAATGCATCATCCACAACTGTAAGTACTGGAGGAATGGCTAAAGGCCTATGCTGTGGCAAATGTAAAAAGGTCCTAAGCCTTTTCCTAGAGTCTGAAAAATCCTGGCCCTGCCATTGAAATTGTTCTCTCATAGCATGTAAGGTTTCCCCAAAAGAAAATTCCTCAGGAGGAGAGGCAGAAGGGATGGAGTCTTCTGCATCAGAGTCCTCATATGGAGAATAAGGGCCTTCTGGAGGATTAGTATTTTCTGAATCATCAGAGGAGTAATCTGTAGAAACTGGCTCAGGGGGCTCTGCTCTAGGCCTCTTCTCTGGAGGGGGTTGAGAGGCCCTGTCAGGGTGAGACTGGGATCCCCTAATCAAAGAAATGAGATCCTCTGCTAGACTGAGCATTTGAGTACTAGAGCTAGGCCTGTGAGAGGGGGTTTTAGCAGGCACGGTCTTTGAAGATTTAGCTGATTTAGCCCTGGAAAAAGCCTTAATTGACATCGATACAGGGGGTCTAGCAGCTCCACGTGCAGGAGTAGATATATCTAAAGGGATAGTATCTGATAAATCCTGAGAACTTGTAAGAGCAGGTGGAATTTCAGTAGCAGATGCAGCCATGCTGGATGAGGCCTCGGCTGTAGCAGGTATGCTTTCGGCCGAAGGAAGAACCGTGGACTCGGTTTCAGCCGAAACCGAGACACTCGCGGTTGGCTTAACCGCGGTTTCGGCCAAAACCACGGACCGCGAGTGTCGGTCCTTTTCCTTTCGCTTTTTAGCTAATTGTGAAGTCGGAGTTTCCGACGGCATGTTGTAAGCAAAAGCGGAGCCGAAAAACTCCTCTGCAAACTCCGACCGACGTCTAAGTGTCCGTCGGTTGAAGGAAGCACAGGCTAGACAAGCTGCTACGTCGTGGTCTGGGCCTAAACAAGGTAGGCAGTAAAAGTGGAAATCTTTATGAGGTATTTGTTTCCCACAAGTTAAACAGTTATTCACTTTTTCTGACATCGGCTGAGGTAAGAAAGAGTCCCCAACGGGGTACTTAGCTTTTTAGAAGTCTTCGGTAGTAGCAATCTCTGGTTCTGACTGACCGGCACTTGCGAACAGCTTCTGTTTCGGGCGCCACGCGGCAAGAAAGACTGGGGAAAATGGCGTCGGCTGATGCCTTTATACCCAATTGACAGCAGCTATGACGTCGGGTGAAGTGCGACATCAGCCGAGGCCAGACCCAGACTTTGGAATCCGGCCGACCGTAGGGCTGCCTGAGGCAGGACAACCCATTTGTTAGGACTGCAGATGCATCCTTGAAGGACATCAGGTCAGTAATCATTTCTTAAAATGTGGCTATGATGCACTGGAGGCTTCATTTAGATCAGCTATGACTGGGGCAGTAATTCGTAGGCATGCCTGGCTGAAGGAGCAATCTTTGCCAGACCAGGTCAAGGGTAAACTCCTCGATGCTCCAATGGAGAAACAGCATTTATTTGGCTCCCCTGCACAGGAGATTTTAAAGAAGGTTGAAGAAAAAGCAAAATCTGTGCAAGCAGTTAAAGATTTCCTGCAAGTTCAACCTCCGAGGTTCAGTAGAAACTGGCCTACAAAGAATTGGTCCTTTCCAGATTCCTCCAGAGCACAGAGAGGCAGAAACAGGCGCCCTAGAGGCAGAGGTCAATCCAAGGGCCCCTACAGAGTCCGTCAGTGGCAGCCTGCCAACCAGAGGAGTAGTGCAACAGCTACAACTACTACCACTACTACAGGACAGACACAATGACTTGACTCTGATTCCGCCTACCAGGGATCAACTGGAAGCACCCTTGGGCGGAAAGCTGGCTTTATTCTCAAAAAACTGGCATTGCATTACAAAGGATACATGGACATTGCAAATAATAGACAAAGGATACAGGTTTCACTTCCATACTTTGCCAAAAAGAGGCGGAATGCCAAATCTTCCACCAAACCAGAAGGCAGAGGCTTAAGACAAATCAGCAAGTTACTTCAGATGAAAGCTATAGAAAGGGTACCATCTACAGAACAAGGCCAAGGATTTTACTCCAGACTATTCCTTGTGCCAAGAAAAGAAAACCAATGGAGGCCTATACTCGACCTGTCCGCACTGAACACTTATCTCATTGTGCCAAAATTCAAAATGCTGACCCTACAGCAACTTCTTCCCATGTTGGGCAAGGAGTCTTGGCTGGTGACTCTAGATCTCAAGGAGGCATACCTGCACGTCCCTATCCGACCAGATTGCAGAAGGCACCTCAGATTTCTTGCAGGATCAGAGCATTATCAATTCTCAGCATTGCCCTTTGGCTTATCTACTGCCCAGAGTATTCACGAAATGCCTGGCATCAGTAATTGCACATTGCAGACTTCAGGAATTCAAATTTATCCATACCTGGCGACTGCCTAATACAAGCGGACAACAAGCAAAAATTGTTAAAGGACTTGGCCTATGCCATACACCTGCTACAGACCTTGGGATACACAGTCAACATCCAAAAGTCAAGACTAGTACCATCCCAAAGGATAACCTTTTTGGGTGCGGATCTGGACACAATCACCCAGATGGCTTTTCTCACAGAAGAAAAACAAAAACAACTTCCAGATTACTTCATGATTCTGACAAGACAAACTCAGCTTACTGCAAGGAAAGTCCTGCAGGCCCTGGGTTACATGGCATCATGCATAATTTTAATCCCACATGCCAGGTTGCATATGAGGAAATTACAATGGTACCCAAGGAATGTATGGTCTCAACACAGTCACAGTCTAGAAACCATGATACCAATCATTCCATGCCTTCAAAAGGAATTCCTATGGTGGGCGCAGGCCTGTCAGTCCAACAGAGGGTTGCCTTTCAACAAACCAAAAACAAGCCAAACCATCACCACGGATGCCTCAGACCGAGGATGGGGAGCACACATGGAGGACAAACGTATCCAAGGCCTATGGCCTCAAGGGCAGCTAAGCATGCACATAAACCAAAAGGAAATGCTGGCAGTGAGACATGCAATCAAGGCATTCAGACCCTTCCTCCAACAAGAACATCTGTTAATAAGGACAAACAACACCATGGTCATGTGGTACATAAACAAACAGGGAGGCACACATTCCTACCCTCTATGCCGGATGGCTATGAATCTGTGGAACCTATGCCTGAATCTCAATATCCAGCTGCAGGCCAAATTCATACCAGGAAAAGAAAATATACTAGCAGACAGCTTAAGCAGAACTACCATGGATGCACACGAATGGATGCTGCACCCAGACATCTTCAAACTTATAACAAAGACATGGGGAATGCCAGAGATAGATCTGTTCGCCTCCCCACTCAAACACCAACTGAAGACATTCTGCTCAAGGACATACCACCCACAAGCATGGAGGGTGGACTCTCTCTCTTTCAGCTGGAATGCCCTAACAGTATATGCCTTTCCACCTCTCCCATTGATGTACAAGGTTCTACTGAAGATCAGGGAGGAACAGCCAAAAGTGATACTAATAGCTCCGGACTGGCCAAGACAACACTGGTACCCACTACTGAGAAGCATGTCTCAGGCAAATTCATGGCCTCTTCCTCAATGGCCTCTTCTTCTAACGCAGAACAATTTCAAGACCCTGCATCCCAACTTGAAAACATTACAGCTAACTGCCTGGAAAATTCCTTAAAACCCAACCAAACTGTTTTATCTCAGAGGGTGAAGGACATTATCCTGGAGGCTCGCAGACCTTCTACAAGGAAGACATACTCAGCTAAATGGAAGAGATTTCTTACTTGGAGCACATCAAAGAGCACAGATGTCACAGTGGCAAACCTAGCACAAATCCTTGAATACTTAGCAGAATTGTTCCACAATGGCCTGTCTTATTCTTCCATTAAGATTCATGCTTCAGCAATTTCAGCAGAATACAATATGGATCCACCTATCTTCTCACACCCTCTTCTCAGGCAATTTTTGAGAGGGATCAAAAATGTTAAACCTCCAAGAAGACCTCCTCTACCTGCATGGGATCTCAATTTTGTGCTGGAAAAACTGACTCTACCTCCCTCTGAACCAGCAGCATCAGCAGACCTACAGTTCTTATCTTGGAAAACTGCTTTCCTTCTAGCAATCACTTCAGCAAGAAGAGTATCTGAGTTACAGGCATTAATGGCAGTGCAGCCTTTTCTGATCTTTCACCAGGATAGTGTCACTAAGAACCAATCCTACTTTCATGCCAAAGGTGGTATCTAGGGTATCCTTGAACCAAGCTATTCACTTGCCAATGTTCTTCCCTAACCCACAGAACAAAGGGGAAAAACTTTTGCATACCTTGGATATACACAGACAACTACGCTACTATTTGGACAGAACAAAAACTAGCAGAAAAACTGACCAACTTTTTGTAGCATATGCAACAGGGGTGCAAGGAAGAGCAATTTCCAAACAGACAATTTCAAAATGGATAGGAAATTGCATTCGCTTTTGTTACTCCTTTCATGGAAAGACAGTTCCTGAAAATATCAGGCCTCACTCCACAAGGGCCACAGCCACCACCACTACAGCTTTCCTACGAGGGGTGGCTACCAAGGACATTTTAGAAGCTGCTACTTGGAGCTCCGTGCATACATTTGCCAAGCATTACAATCTACCTTTATACTCCAGATCCCGAGCAGGGTTTGCAACTGCAGTACTGCAGGGGATCTTAACTACACCATCCTTCTCTTAGTACCCCCTCCCCCAGATTGGCTATGGTATTCTACCCATATGTTATGACTGCAGATGCATCCTTGAAGGACATAGTACAGTTTTGTACTTACCATAAATGTAGATGTCCGATAGGTATGCATCTGCAGTCAGGATTACCACCCTCCTTCCCTCTGTGGTATTCCTAGGGTGCTTACCCCTTTTCAGCTAGCGGGGGGAATCTATTATGGTGTATTTGTTTGTTTATACATGTATATAATTTGCAAATGTTTGGAACTTTTCAGCATTTATCCAAATTTAGCCTTCCTAGAGGGCACCTGGCATCTGGGGCAAGAAAAACTGAGGAAAATGGCGTCGGCTGATGCCTTTATACCCCAGAAGCTCTGACGTCGGGGAAAGTGCGACATCAGCCGAGGCCAGACCCAGACTTTGGAATCCGGCCGACCGAAGGGCTGCCTGAGGCAGGACAACCCATATGTTATGACTGCAGGTGCATACCTATCGGACATCTACATTTATGGTAGGTACAAAACTGTACTTTTTGAATTTCGGAACATCCAGGTAAGTGTTTAGTGAAGAAAGATCCAGAATGGGCCTCCAGGCTTTGTCTTTTCTGGGAACCAGGAAGAGTCTTGAGTAAAATCCTTGCCCTTGTTCCTGTGGTGGTACCTTTTGAATAGCTCCCATGATCATGAGTGCCATAATTTGTTTTTGGGCCTCTGCCCATTGATTTAGTGGCAGATTTGGCATTCCTTTTATCTTGGCAGAGTGTGAAAGTGGAACCTGTAACCTTTTGAAATAATATTGAGAACCCATTTGTCTTGGGTGATCATATGCCAATTGTGATAAAGTGCCAGTTTTCCTCCCAAAGGGACTGCCAAGAGTGAGTTCTTTGGCAGCTGGAGTGGGAAGTCATTGGGGCGGTTTTTTATATGGTTGGTGCCTGCCTTCCCCTTCTTTCTGGCCTGATGCACCCCATTGTTGAAGCCTGTAAGGACCTTGTGGTTGACCTCTACCTCTTGGCCGTCTGTATCTGCCCCCTTGAGGTCTGTCATTAACTGGAAAGGACCAATTCTTTGTTGGCCAGTTTCTACTAAATCGAGGAGGCTGAACCTGTAAGAAATCCTTCACTGTTTGCATAGATTTTGACTTGTCCTCCATTTTCTTTAATACCTCTTCTGCCTTAACTTCAAATAAAACATCCTGCTGTAAAGGTGCATCCAGTAATTTAGCTTTAACATGATCTGGTAACGTATGTTCTTTTAACCATGCATGTCTTCTAATGACAGAGCCTGTAACTGCTGCTCTGCATGAGGCCTCTAAAGAATCAAAACCACATTGCAAAGTATGCTTTCCCACTTGTTCAGCGGCATGCAATAAATCCTCTATTTCTTTAAAATTAGGAGGATCTGTATCTGGAAGCATTTTTTGTTTCAACTGAGACATCAAAAATTGCTGATATTTTAGCATGTGAAGCTGGCAGTTTAAGGCTCTCATTGCTAAAGTTGCAGACGTATATACTTTCTTTCCCCATCGGTCTAGTGCTCTGGAATCGCTGTCAGAGGGAAAGTACAGTTTTGTACCTACCATAAATGTAGATGTTCGAGTGTTCACCCTGCTGCAGTCATCACACTTGGGCTATCCTGTCGTCAGGCGGTCCCGCGGTCGGGCGGAATTCCAAAGTCTTGGTCCGGCGTCGGTTGTTGTCACTTCTTCCCTGACGTCAGTGCGCCAGGGGTATATATATTGCAACCGATGCCATTTTCTTCAGTTTTTCTTGCCCCAGATGTCAGATGCCCCCAAAAAGGTGGTCAGTAATTAGTACCATATTGAGTAAATTTTGCAAAAACACAAAATCCCTCCAGCTATAAGCAAATACTTCAGGAAGGTATTGCAGAGATTTTAGCCAGCTAGTTCAGAGGGGATGGAAGGAGGGTAACCTGGACTGCAGCAGGGTGAACACTCAAACATCTACATTTATGGTAAGTAGAAAACTGTACTATGTTCATCGTGTTACCCTGCTGCAGTCATCACACTTGGGTTGAATCCCAAAGCTAAGGATGGGTGGAGGAATCATAGAGGGTTATTGGAGGCTAGAAGGCCTTGCAGAACTGCAGTGGCAAAGCCAGCTCTAGTCTTAGAGTAAAGTGGTAAGTGATAGTGTTTGGTAAAGGTGTGTACTGAACTCCAAGTTGCAGCTTCCAAAATCTCCTTGGTTGGAACCCCCCTGAGGAAGGCTGTAGATGTAGCTGTTGCCCTGGTAGAGTGTGGCCTAACGGTAGCAGGAACTGGTTTTCCATGATGGGTATAGCAAAACCGAATGCAATGATCTATCCATTTGGAAATGGTTTGTTTTGATACAGCCTTCCCTTGTGAAGCTGTAGCATAGGATACAAAGAGCTGGTCAGATTTTCTGAAAACCTTAGTTTTATCCAAGTAGTAACGAAGTTGCCTGTGAATGTCCAGGGAATGCAGGAGTCTTTCTCCTTTGTTCTGTGGATTTGGGAAGAAGGTGGGTAAGTGGATGGTTTGATTTAAAGCCACACTGGAAACCACCTTAGGCATGAAGGAAGGATTAGTTCATAGAGAAACTCTGTCTTGATGGAAAATGAGGAAAGGTTCCACTGCCATTAGTGCCTGTAGCTCTGAGACTCTTCTAGCTGAAGTTATTGCTAGCAGCAGGGCAGTCTTCCATGATAGAAACTGTAGATCTGCAGAGAAAGCTGGTTCAAAGGGAGGTAGCGTAAGTTTTTCCAGAACAAAATTGAGGTCCCATGTTGGTGTAGGTGCTCTCCTGGGGGAGGGGGGGTCTAATGTTTTTTGCCCCTCTGAGGAACTGTCTTAGAAGTGGATGTGGAAATAAGGGTGGATCCATGTTGTAGTGGGCTGAAATAGCTGATGCATGGATTTTAATGGAAGAAAAAGAAAGTCCTTTGTGCATGTGAGGCTGAAGTGTGTCTTGGTCTTTAGCTTGGTTCCAGGCACAAAACCTTTTCCATTTGTCCGAATAGGCCTTCCTGGTGCTGGGCCTCCTAGCTTCCAGAATAACATCCATAACTGCTTGGGAAAGAGGAGCTGGCTGGATGCTTAGGTTATTTGCCATGCCGCCAGATTTAAGGTTTTGAGCTGGCTGTGAAGAATCTGATTGTTTTGCTGTGTGAGCAAATGGGCAATTTGTGGTAAAATCCAAGGTGGGCCCTGGGCCATATTCCTCAAGAGTGGGTACTAGTGCTGGTGAGGCCAGTCTGGGGCTATGAGTATCAGTCGTGGTCTCTCCTTTCTGACTTTCAAAAACACCTTTGTGAGGAGAGGCAATGGAGGGAAGGCATGTACTGTCAGGCTTTTCCAACTGAATGAGAGTGCATCCACTTTCCAAGCTTGGTGGTGCAGTGTCCTTGTACAAAATTTTGTTAGTTGATAGTTTTGAGGACTGGCAAACAGGTCTATGTCTGGAAGGCCCCATTTTTGAGTTATCATTGCAAATACTTGTGGATCCAGTTTCCACTCTTGGGGATCCATGATGTTTCTGCTGAGGTCGTCTGCCAATGTGTTCTTTTCCCTGGCAGGAATTGAGCTTATAACTGAACTTGGAAAGCCAGAGCTGTGTTCCACAAGGTCATTGCTTGCCTGCATAGAGGGTAGGAGTGCGTACCCCCTTGTTTGTTTATGTACCACATTACTGTGGTGTTGTCCGTCCTTATTGTAAGTTGCCCTGGTTGTAATAGATTCTTGAAGGCTGTCACAGCATTCTGTACAGCTAGCATCTCTTTTTGAATGATGTGCAGATTCCTTTGATCTGCAGTCCATACACCTTGAACGCACTGTCCTGCCATGTGTGCCCCCCAGGCGTAATCCGATGCATCTGTTGTCATAGTTTGCCTGGCTGGAGGCAAGGTGAAAGGCTGACCCTTGTTGAGGTGACATGCCTGTGACCACCATAGAAACTCCTGTTGTAGGCAGGGAATGAGAGATATCATTGTGTCCAAGCTGTGGCTGTGTTGAGACCATACGCTTTTTAGGTACCACTGTAATTTCCTCATATGCAGCTTTGCAAATGGTATTAGTAGTATGCAAGATGCCATGAAGCCCAAGGCCTGCAGAATTTTTCTTGCAGGTAGTTGGGTCTTTGTTGCCATTGTTTTGAAATATTGAGTCAGTTGTAGTTGTTTGTCTGGCGTCAGATAAGCCTTCTGGGCCGTTGTATTCAAGCTGGCACCCAGGAATGTCATATTTTGTGAGGGTACTAGTTTTGATTTCTTTTCGTTTACTGTGTACCCTAGGCAACTTAGAAGATGTTTTACAAAAGCCAGATGTTGTAAGAGGATGTCCTTGCTTTCTGCTTGGATGAGGCAGTCATCCAGGTATGGGTATATTTGAATTCCTCTTTGTCTGCAGTATGCAATTACTGGTGCCAGGCATTTTGTGAAGACCCTGGGCGCAGTAGATAAGCCAAAGGGCAGTGCAGAGAATTGGTAATGGATTGAAGCTGCAATAAAACGGAGGTATCTTCTGCAACTTTGTCTGATAGGGACATGCAGGTATGCCTCCTTGAGGTTCAACGTTACTAGCCATGCTTTCTTGCCCAACATGGGAAAAAGCTGCTGTAGTGTTAGCATTTTGAATTTGGGTACTTGTAAGAAGGTGTTTAGAATTGAAAGATCCAGAACTGGTCTCCAGGCATTGTCCTTTCTGGGAACTAGAAAGAGTCTTGAGTAAAATCCTTGGCCTTGCTCCCGAGTAGGTACCAGTTGAATGGCTCTCATGTCCATGAGAGCTGTAATTTGTTTTTGTGCCTCTGCCCATTGATTTTGTGGCAGGTTTGGCATTCCTCTTTTCATTGACAAGGTGTGAAAATGGAATCTGTATCCTCGTGAAATTATGTCTAGGACCCATTTGTCCTTTGTGACAATGTGCCAGTTGTCTGAAAAAAGTGCGAGTTTTCCTCCCAAGGGGGCTGCCAAGAGAGTGTTGCTTGGCCAGATGAGGTGCAAGTCATTGATTTTGCCTTCTGGTAGGTTGGGACCTGTCTTCTCCTCCTTTCTGTGTTGCAGTGCCCCATTGTCGAGGTTTGTACTGGGCTTGTGGTTGTCCTCTGCCTCTTGGACGTCTGTATTTACCCCTCTGTGGTCTGTCATTAGCTGGAAAGGACCAATTTTTTGTTGGCCAGTTTCTACTGAAGCGAGGGGGCTGTACTTGTAGGAAATCTTTGACTGTCTGCATAGATTTTGCCTTATCCTCCATTTTCTTTACGAATTCTTCTGCTTTTAACTCCAAAAAGAACATCCTGCTGTAAGGGAGCATCTAGAAGCTTTGCTTTAACATGATCTGGCAGAGTTTGTTCCTTTAACCAAGCATGTCTACGTATAACAGTCTCAGTGACAGCTGCTCTGCAGGATGCCACCAGAGTATCAAACCCACATTGCAAGGTGTGTTTGCCTACCTGTTCAGTTGCATGCAACAGATCCTGCATTTCTTTCAATTCAGACTGTTGAGGGAGAGTGGTGATTCTTTGCTTTAACTGTGAGATTAGAAATCGCTGATACTTAAGCATGTGAAATTGGCAATTTAGTGCCCTCATTGCTAGAGTGGCTGAGGTGTAAACCTTTATCCCCCATCTGTCTAGTGCACTGGAATCCCTTTCAGAGGGTACAGGATTTTCAGCCATAGAAGCCTTAGCCCCTTTGGGACCCTGGGAGATTGTCTCTGGGTCAGCAACAGGACTTTTATATAGAAATTTATGGGAATCAGGCACTCTGTAGTGTCTGTCAGGCTTGGCCGGAGCAGGTGGTAAAGAGTCTGGGTTCAAACTGGATTGTAAGTAAACATCATCCACAATGTCTAACACGGGTGGAATGGCAAGTGGTCTGTGCTGGGGGAGTAAAAAAACTCTCTGAGCCTTTTCTTCGAGTCAGAGTAGTCTTGACCTTCCCAGTGGAAATGTTTCCTCATAGTGTGTAAAGTTTCCCCAAAGGAATAGTCTTCAGGAGGAGAAGCTGAGGGAATGGAATCCTCAGCATCAGAATCTTCATAAGGAGAGAAGGAGTAATCTTGGTCTTCAGAAGAGGCTGAAGAAATGGACACTTGTTCAGAGGATGCATAATCTTCCTCTTGTCTAGGCCTTTTGTCAGGAGGAGGCTGGGAACCCCTGATCAAAAATATCAAATCTTCAGCCATTTTGAGCATCTGTTTCTTAGGCATGGGGCCTTGAACAGGGGACTGAAATGCAGTCCTTTTAGATTTAATAGGAGTCTTCGTCTTAGGATGCATTTTAATGGTAAGCGTAGTCGGTCTGAAAACGCCTTCAGAAACCGAAGGCGTTTCAACAGCACCGACATCTCTATCAGCAAAGTCGTCGGTAGGGCCTGAACAAAATGGTTGCATCGGCCTGGTACATTCTGTCAAAAGTTCCGAAGCGGTCTCGGGTTCAAAATCTGCGGTAGTCAGAGGCTGCGTCAGCGCCTCACTGAGGACTGGAGACCGGACCAGCCAAGGCCTCGGAATCTGGCTTAGGCCTGGGCTGTCTGTCCTTATCCTTGCGTTTTTTGTGCACGCTGGTAGTTGGTTGCTCCGACGGCATACTGTAATTAAATTTTCTACCGAAGTAGTGTCATGCGAAATCAAAGCATCTTTTAATAGTATGTTTATTAAACCTAGCACAAAAATGACAACTAGTGACGTCGTGGTCTGGGGCCTAGGCAAGGAATGCAATAAGAATGAAAATCCTTATGAGGTATTTGCTTCCCACAAGAAATACAATTGTTAACTTTTTCTGACATCGGTCTGAGGCAAGAAAAGTTTCCCCAATGGGGTACTTAGCTTTATAGAAGACTTCGGTCTGAAATTCGAATTCGAAAATCTCAGGAGTCGGCCGACCGGCACTTGCGAACTGCTTCTGCTTCGGGCACCGCGTGGCAAGAAAGACTGGGGAAAATGCTGTCTGTTGCAATATATATACCCCTGGCGCACTGACGTCAGGGAAGAAGCGCAACAACCGACGCCGGACCAAGACTTCGGAATTCCGGCCGACTGCAGGACCGCCTGACGACAGGATAACCCAAGTGTGATGACTGCAGCAGGGTAACACGATGAACATCTGGGTTCTTTGCTGATGAGACCTTAACCCCTTTGGGTCCCTGAGAAATAGTTTCAGGATCAGCAACAGGGCTTTTATACAGAAATTTGTGTGAGTCAGGGACTCTGTAATATCTGTCCGGTTTAAGTGGAGCTGGAGATAAGGAATCAGGATTTAAGCTGGATTCAGTGTACACATCATCCACAATATCTAGCACTGGCGGAATAGCCAGGGGTCTGTGTTGAGGTAATAATAGGAAGTCTCTGAGCCTTTTCTTGGATTCTGAATAATCCTGGCCTTCCCAATGGAAATGCTCCCTCATGGTATGTAAGGTTTCCCCAAAGGAGTAGTCCTCAGGCAGAGAGGCTGATGGAACAGATTCCTCAGCATCAGAATCCTCATAAGGGGGTAAAGAATATCCCAGGTCTGAGGATGAATCTGAGGAAATCGACCCTGGTCGGACGAATCATAATCTGCATCCTGTCTAGGCCTTTTATCAGGTGGGGGATGGGAACCCCTGATCAGAGTGATTAGGTCTTCGGCCATTTTGAGCATTTGTTTCTTAGGCATGGAGGCCTGTCCTGGATAATGCTGTACTTGTTTTTTAGTTTTTAAAGATGGCTTTGACTTAGAAGAGGGTTTAATGCTTAGCTGAGTAGGTCTGAAGACACCCTCTGAAGCTGCGGGTACTTCAGGTACTCCGGATCCCTCTGCAGGATCGGTTTTGGTCTGCTGAAAAGCTAGTGCATCTGAAGGCCCAGCCATCTCCACGTGGAGGTCGGGGGCGGCCTGTGGTTCTGCAGAAGCGGTCGTCAGAGGCTGTGAAGGCGCCTCACTGAAAACCAGAGAACAGGTGACTGGCCTAGAAGAGGCTTCGTCGTCAGTTTTGGGCCTCGGATGCCTGTCCTTGTCTTTGCGCTTTTTATGAATACCGGTGGTCGGAAGTTCCGACGGCATGGTATAATTACATTTTCTGCCAAAGTAATGTTGGAAAAAATCAAACCGACGTTTAATAGTGCGCTTATTAAACCTAGCACAAAACCGACAACCAGTAATGTTGTGGTCTGGGCCTAGGCATGGGATACAATAAGAATGGAAATCCTTATGAGGTATTTGCTTCCCACAAGAAATACAGTTATTAACTTTTACTGACATTGGTCTGAGGCAAGAAAAAGTTTCCCCAATGGGGTACTTAGCTTTGTAGAAGACTTCGGTTCTGGATTCGGAATGAAAATCTCAGGAGTAGGCCGACCCACACTTGCGAACTGCTTTTGCTTCGGGCACCGCGTGGCAAGAAAGACTGAAGAAAATGGCGTCAGCTGCATCTTATATACCCCTGTAGCACTGACGTCAGGGAGGAGGCGACAGCAACCGACGCCGGACCAAGACTTTGGAACTCAGGCCGGCTGGGGAACCGCCTGACGGCAGGATAACCCGAGTGTAATGACTGCAGCAGTGTCACACGATGAATATCCTTACAAATGCTCTAGTTAGACACTGTTCAGAACAGCCAGCTCATAATTTCCTTTTTAGAGTAATTAGTCAGGTTCCTGTGAGTGCAAAAGGGGGCCTCCACCATTTACTTTTGGAAAAACAAGAGCTCCTTTGGCAACTCAGGCTGAATTCATATAACCCACCTGGGTTAAATGAGGTGGCCTCTATCGCACGTATTTTAAAACTGAGAAACTTAATTTGTTAAAAAACATTTTTAAACAGAGAAATTTAACTTTACAAAAAAACACTTTTGAAACTTACATTTTGGTTGGGCTGTAATTTGTGGAAGAAATGTCTATTCATTTTATCATTTTAGAATAACATTAAATATGTAAACACACACTAACTTAAAAGTAACGAGATGACAAGCATTCGGTTTTGATGTTCGTTTAAAGTATATGTTTTTCTTACTAGTATTTTTCTTTTATATGATGTTTCTGATGACTTTTAAAAGGACTTTTTAAGATGTAGTTACAGGGACTTTAGCTTTGAAATGAGACCAACTTAACTGATTTTAAATGCATCAGGTGATATGTATTTAAACAGAGTGGTTTTCTTGTATCAACTGTCTGTAGAAGTCATATACTGAGGAGACGAAAAGCGCTTAACTACTGATTAAAACTGTGTTCCTATGTGTTTGAGGTGTCAGTTGCCATTTGTATTCAACTTTGTTTTGTGTTGCTTTTTGTCCTTGGATTACTGCCAAAAGGAAAGCTGTTTTCCAGGAGAGAAATTTTAAACCTGCAGTAGCAGCTGGCTCGAAAGGAGGAAGTGTGAGTTTCTCCACGGCAAAGTTATGATCCCAGGCTGGAGTAGGAGGTCTCCTGGGTGGCCTTAAATTTTTGGCCCCTCTGAGGAACTGCTTGAGCAGTGGGTGAGAGAAGAGGGGTGGTTCTCTGCTATAATGAGATGAAAAGGCTGAGGCATGAATTTTGGAGGAAAAAGACAAGCCCTTATGAAGCATCTCAGTCAAGTATTGTAGAATCTGAGGTAAACTGGGCACTGCTGTGTTCATTCCTTGAGACTGGTTCCAAGCACAGAATCTTTTCCATTTTGCAGTATAAGATTTTCTAGTACTAGGCTTCCTTGCCTCTAAAATGATATCCATCATTGATTTACTGAGGGATGGTAAAGGAGAGATTAGGTAATTAGCCAGGCTGCTAGGTTCAGGGTTTGCAGCTGAGGGTGCATAATCTGGTTCTCCTGCTGAGACAACAGGGAAGGAGTCTGAGGCAGGTGCCATGGAGGCAAGCGTGACACACTGCGCAAGAGTGGGTACCAGTGTTGGCAAGGCACGTCTGGTGCAATTAAAATAGTCCTTGGCTTGTCCTGTTTGATTTTTAGTAGTACCTTGGAGAGCAGAGGCAGAGGAGGAATGGCATAAACTGAAGGATAGAGCATCCACTTTCCAAGCTTGCTTGTGGGGAATCCTTGTGCAAAATTTGTCCAGTTGATGGTTCAGGGGGGAGGCAAACAGGTCTATATCTGGGCTCCCCCATTTGCTTGTCAACATGTTGAAAATCCTTGGTTCCAGTTTCGACTTGTGTGGGCCCATGAGGTTTCTGCTTAGTCCGTCTGCCAGTGTATTTAGATTTCCTGGCAGGAATTGAGGTTGTAGATTCACTTGGTAGCTCAAGCCTGTGTTCCACAATGCCATGGCTAGTCTGCAGAGGGGGTAAGAATGTATACTCCCTTGCTTGCTTATGTACCACATGACAGTGGTGTTGTCCGTCTTTACCATTAGTTCTCCTAGACGAATGTGGTCCTTGAAGGCTGTCAGAGCATTCTGTACAGCTAACATCTCCTTTTGATTTATGTGCAGGTGCATTTGACTTGGGTTCCATTTGCCCTGAATGCACTTCCCTGCCAGGTGAGCCTCCCATGCATAGTCTGATGCATCTGTTGTTATGATTTGTGTGGCAAGGGTTAATGTGAATGGTAGTCCCCTGTTTTGGTGGCAGGCCTCTGCCCACCAAAGGAACTCTAGGCGTAGGCAAGGTATGATAGGAATCCTTGCTTCTAGATCCTGTGAATGTTGACACCATAGCCTTTTGAGATACCATTGTAGTTTCCTCATATGCAGCCTTGCATATGGAATTAGAAGAAAGCAAGAGGCCATGAACCCCAAGGCTTACAGTATTTGCCTTGCAGATTGCTGGGTTTTTGTGGCCACTTGTTTGAAGTAAGTTGTCAAATGTATCAATTTCTCTGGAGTGAGGAAAGCCATCTGGGAAGTTGTATTCAAGCTTGCTCCCAGGAATATAATTTGTTGACAGGGTACCAGGTGAGATTTACTTTAGTTTATGGTGAACCCCAGACAAGTCCGTACCCTTTGAATAAAGGCCAGATGATTGAAAAGAATGTCCTTGCTTTCTGCCTGAATAAGACAATCGTCCAGGTATGGGTATATTTGAATATTTCTTTGCCTGCAAAATGCAATGACTGGAGCTAGGCACTTTGTGAATACCTTGGGAGCAGTAGATAAGCCAAAGGGCAGTGCAGATAACTGATAGTTTATGTAGCCTGCTTTGAAGCATAGGTATCTTCTGCAAGACTCCCTGATAGGGATGTGCAGGTATGCTTCTTTTAAGTCTAGTGTTACCAACCATGCATCCTTGCCTAGCATAGGAAGCAGCTGGTGAAGAGTCAGCATTTTGAATTTTGGAATCACCAGAAAGGTGTTTAGAATCGAAAGGTCCAGTATAGGACGCCATGTATTGCCTTTTCTGGGTACCAGGAAAAGTCTCAAATAGAAACCTTGTCCCTTTTCTGGTACCAACTGAATAGCCCCCATGTTTAAGAGAGAGTGTACCTGATTTTGGGCCTCTTCCCACTGATTTGGGGGTAGATCTGGCCACCCGCTTGGTGTTGGTAATGTGTGGAAATTAAATCTGTATCCTTGGGACACTATTTTAAACCCATTTGTTCATAGGTAGGTACTAGGCTATTGGCCCTAGGGCCTATATAAGCCTAGCCAAAGGTACCCTAGCTTTCGCCACCCAAGAAAATTATTTTCCTGTGCCACTGTCGAGCAAAGCCACAGAAATGATCCCCGGGGTGAATTTCCTATCTCCCATCCAATCATCAAGATTTTTCTTTAAGAGTGCTTATGAGGAGCTTTGTTTGATATAGATAGGTAGTTTGTTCCAGAGTATGGGAAGTCTCTGGGACAGTAATCTATCCCTCCAGCATGTTCTGTTTATTGTGGTGACGAGTTTTAGGTCCCTAGAGCGTGTAGCTCATAGGGATTGGGATTTCTTTAAGTGGAGCATGTCTAAAAGCTCTGGGTTTGACATAGCTTTGTGTGTTAGGCAGAGATCGCCTCTGAGTAGGCGATATGCAACGGAGTAACGCTGCAGTTTGTTGAGACGGTCTGCAAAGGGCATCTCTTTGAGGCCGGTAATCCTCTTTGTGAGGTATTCATGTGGCCTTTCCAGTTGTTGTAGATGTCTTGTGAGGTACATACCAAAAGGGGCATTGTACTCTATAATGGGTCTAATGAGTGACGAGTAGAGGGGAATAATGACCTCTTTTTTTCCTGGATGAGAAACCTTTTGTGATGAGGTGTGCCACATAGAAGGATTTCCTGACTACTGTGGCGATGTGATTATTAAAGGAGAGACTACTGTCCACCTGTGTCCCAAGGTCTCTTATCACACTTTCGGAGTTAAGTAGACTACCACCTATGTGGTAGTTCATGGGTACTGAGTTTTTACCAAAAGGAATGACAATGCACTTTTTGGCATTGAGCTTGAGGCCATGGCTTTGACACCAGGCATCTGTCTCAGCAAGGCCCTTTTGTAGGATGTCCACATCTTTTGGAGTTTTGATTATGGCTCCTAGTTTGCAGTCATCTGCGAACCCGTTAATAAAGACCTTCTGTGTTGGCCTGTACTTCAGAGAAGTAGATACCAAACAGGAGAGGACCCAGGACTGAACCCTGTGGTACTCCACTTGTCACTGGTCTGAAGCTGGATTTGGAGTCTGCTATTTTCACAGTGTGGGTTCTGTCAGTGAGCCAGTTGGCAACCCATCTTGTGACATAGGGATTTATACCTAGTTTAGTGAGTTTATCTATAATTCCAGAGTGGGGGATGGTGTCAAAAGCCTTGGCGAGATCTAGATAGGTTGTGTGAACCACCTTACCCTCATCTACGGCTTTAGTGACTGCTTCAAAGAAGTCCATCAGGTTTAGGAGACATGATCTGCCTTTTACAAACCCGAACTGGGTGGGGTCCTGAGTTTGGAGATTACCAATGTCATGGTTTATAAGTTCCATGATGATACACTCCATAGCCTTGCAGACCAGGCTCGTTAGGCTAATGGGGTGGTAGTTTCTGGGGTCTGTGGTGGCTCCCCCTTTGTGGAGTGGAATAACTGTCGCTGTGCGCCATTCAGTGGGCACATAGCCTGAGGTGAGGCTATGACTGAACATGGTACTTAGGTGGAGGTGCCAGTTCGTTCTGTAGTTCATGTAGAATACAGCCTGGGATGTCGTCAAGTCCCATGGATGCTGTGTTCTTGGCTTTGGACAGTGTGTTTTTTACCTATGCAGCCGTGATTACAGGAACTTTGCATTCTTCTGGTATAGAGATGGGCCCTTTAGGGGATGATAGAGGGGTAAAGTTAGCAATGAACCTATCTGCCAGGATGTTGGCAATATCCGTTGGTTTGTATATTTAATACCATTGTGCTGTAACTCAGAGCAGATCTGAGTGTTGCCATTGAGATTCTTGACATAGCTATAGAATGCTTTGTGGTTGTCTTTAGAGTCAGTAGTGATTTTGTTTTCATAACTAGCTT
This sequence comes from Protopterus annectens, assembly GCF_019279795.1. NCBI lineage: Eukaryota > Metazoa > Chordata > Ceratodontiformes > Protopteridae > Protopterus > Protopterus annectens. Next base: position 366,124,898 of record NC_056748.1, on the reverse strand, counting down.
TGGAGGATTTTATGAGGGATCTCAGCTTCTTACTGAAGCTGACTGACCAGGGAGTTTCTCCAATCATGGGATTTTACTGTTTTTTGCAACAGTTTCTTTCTTCTGTTGAGTTTGTTTATGGCAGGGGACCACCAGATTGGCTTCTTTTTTTGGAGGATAGCATCTTGGTTCTGTTAGGGATTGCACGATCCATGCACTCATGCAAGTGCTTATAAAGTGCATTTGTGTAGGATTCAGCAGTCATACCTCTATTGTCCGTCAGCATGGGTGTCGTGAAGTTTGCCACTTCTGTCTTAAGAAGCGTAAAGTTGGCTTTGGAGATATTTTTTACTGTGATTTCCCTAATGGGGGTAGGGGGAGGGATGTGGATGTCTAAGGTGATTAGCTTATGGTCGGAACTGACCAACGAGGAATTGACCTCTGGTGTGGAGCACCGGTTGCCCATGTTGGTAATAACCAGGTCTAGGATATTACTGCCCCTGGTGGGGGTGTGGATAAGTTGATCCATGGCATTGGAATTTATGAATTCCAGAAAACTTTGAGCACAAGAGTTGGTACAGGAGTAGTTTTCCCAGTTAATGGTAGGGTAGTTGAAATCACCCATTATTAGGGTGTTAGGTTGTACCCTAATATTTTCCAGTGTATTAAGAAATGAGGAGTGGGAATCCTGGGACATGGTGGGGGATCTGTAGCAAGCTACAATTTGGATTGCGGTCTTTCCCAGAGTTAGTTGCACTTGGATAATCTCAGATGCATTATGCTGAGCAACTAGCCTGGAGGTGTGGATATCCTTAATGAATATGGACATGCCTCCGCCTTTAGTGTTTCGGTCCAGGTTAGGTGGCCAAAAGGTGTGGTATGAATTATAGCCTGGTAATGTAGGGGTACTCTCTGGAGCCTTGAACCAGGTCTCTGTCACTGCACAGATGTCGATGTTCTCCATTTTAAGGAGTGCCTCGAGAGAGTGCATTTTGAGGTTTAGACTTCTAGCATTGAGTAGCAATACCCTCAGATTCTTCTTGCCTGTACCTGTTAGGGTGGTGAATTTGTCATTTGAACCTTGCCTAAAAAAGGCACTATAGGGGTGGCTAGAGCCTTAGTCAGTATCCAGAATCCCAGGGGCTACAGGTGCAGGCCATCTCTGGCAAAGCATCGTGGCTTGTCGATCATGTCATCCCAGGCAGACAGATACTGGATCCCCTTAGAATGACACCAGAAGCTTAGCCAATTGTTGAAGTCAATCATTTTGGCCTTGTACTGTGGTATCATTCTGGGTGATGGCAGGATGCTACTCAGGGCTAGGGTCATACCTGCCTGGGCTACAAGATCGGACAGCTCTTCCATGTCCCTTTTCATGTAGTCCAAGGAGGTACGTCTCAGGTCATTCACACCAACATGGACAATGACAGAGTCATATTTGTACTTGTTGTGGAGTGACTTGAGTGCATGCGTTATGTGGCGGATCCTGGCACCCGACAGGCAGCTGACAGTAACTTTCTCCTTGTTTAGCCTGGTGAGTGGAACATCAGTCTGCCTGACTATAGAGTCACCTATGACTAGAGTGTTGGGTACATTGTTATGCCTTATGGGCTGTGGTTGAGTGGCACACTGAGTTTGTGGGCCATGTGTCATTTGGGTTGTGTTGGGGGGTGGAGGTTGCTTGCGTTTCTGCTTTGGAGGTCCCTGTTGCTTGGGCAGGTTTTTACTGAGAGCCTCCGCAAATGTAGGTGTGCGTTTTGTGTTTCTATGTATGTGTTTTGGTGGTGTAGGTTTTGAGGGACTATGTGCTGAGTGTGGTGTGGTGCAAGTGTTTACCTTCTCCTCTTGACTGTCTAGTCCAGTCTTGGGTGAAGAGAGCTTTGCTTCCAGTTTGGCTATATAAGTGCATCTCTCACAGGTTGTAGTGTTGGGTGGTAGGAGGAGAGGGTTGTCTGTGTACATGAGGCAATTACTGCATTGCCCCAAGATGCCCAGATTCATCAGGTAGACAGGAGAAAACACCAGGGGATGACCCTTAGACATGCCTGGATAGGTGCTTATTTGTTAAGTACTAGAAACTGTTTTCCTCTAGACAGTGAGGAAAGTTGAGTGCTGTAGTAATTTGTAGCTTATTTAGTGCTTACAATAAGTTCTGAACAAGTGCTGAAACAAAAAACTGGCTAGTTCTAAGAAACAAAATTAAGCCAGAAGGCTTCCCTCCAACACAGAAAGGCTTGGGGGCCTAGAAGCCTACAAATAGTCCTGGACACAGCAAATCTATATCCAGGCTAGACTACCCACAGGAAAGGCAGGAAACAAGCTTAGAAAAAGTTTTTTTTTTTTTTTTTTTTTTAGTGGAAAGAGAGAAAGGAGTAGCAGAAACTAAGCTGATTGGCCTTCTCAAATGTTCTCCCTGTACTGGGTAGAATGAGGTAATGACACTATACTGGGAGGAGGGTCCCAGATCAAATTTACACTAGGGGTGGGCAATTGCAAAGCCACCAACTATAAAAACACTATACCAACATGGAGGGAGGGTGGGAAACAAACTGCAGAAATATTTCTCGCAGCTGAAAAGCAGCAGTGAGCCTTTAAATGAAAGTTTTAAACAGCTAAAGGAGCCTCTAGAAAAAAGAGTTTAACTGCAACAAGTTATGAGAAACAAACAACCCAATAGATGCTTAATAAAAGTGGACAATTTCCAGTTAATACCTCACACACAGTGAAACTAGCTAGAAAAATACACAGTACATAAAGTGCTATAAATAACAAAGAAATAAAGAACAAAATAAGCAAAAAACAGGATACTTAATGTTATATATTATAGTTCCGAGTTTGCTCAGTGTCCTTCCTTCGATTAGCTCAGTGTGAAATGGCAGAAACACTCACAACTTAACTTCTTAGGTAAGAGAAAGTTGAAACCTGAGACAGCTTTTAAGAAAGAAATCTCAAAAGAACCAATGAGGTGCTTAGTCTAAGCTGTAGTCCAGGTGACCTCAGTCAGCCAATGACCTCAAACAATTCTCTCTCACTGAAATGCCTGATGGCTTTGGCTAAACCAAGACGTCCCTGAATATGTGCTCAGACACACAGCCTCCACAAACACTAGGCCCCAAATACAAGCCCTACAAATATCCCCACTACTTAGAAACAAACTGCAGAAATGTTTCTCACAGCTGAAAAGCAGCAGTGAGCCTTTAAATGAAAGTTTTAAACAGCTAAAGGAGCCTCTAGAAAAAAGAGTTTAACTGCAACAAGTTATCAGAAACAAACAACCCAACAGATGCTTAATAAAAGTGGACAATTTCCAGTTAATACCTCACACACAGTGAAACTAGCTAGAAAAATACACAGTACACAAAGTGCTATAAATAAAGAAATAAAGAACAAAATAAGCAAAAAACAGGATACTTAATGTTATATATTATAGTTCCGAGTTTGCTCAGTGTCCTTCCTTCGATTAGCTCAGTGTGTAATGAGTTCCCAGTTTTTGGCCTGCAGACCGATCTTTCCGCCTAAAGGAGCATTCAGTTGGGAAGTGCTTGGAAGTTTTAAAACCAAGTCATTGAGACATTTTCCACAGGGGGGGAGTCTTACTGCTCCCAGGTTTGGGTGCGGAAACCCCCCACTGCCTAGTCTTGTGTGTCCCTTGGGACTGAAACCTGGGGTTTCTGCTGTGTCTGGGTTTGGCTTGAGAAGACCTGGAGGGGGCTGGAAAGGACCAATTTTTACAGGATCAGTGTCTACTAAATCTAGGAGGCTGAACTTGTAAGAAATATTTAACAGTCTGCATAGATTAAGCTTCATCTTCCATCTTTTTAAGAACTTCCTCAGCCTTGTTGCCAAAGAGGTGATCCTGATTTAAGGGAGCATCCAACAATTTAGCTTTAACATGATCAGGCAAAGATTGCTCCTTAAGCCAAGCATGCCTTCTGAGCACAGACCCAGTAACAGTAGCCCTGCAAGAGGCCTCTAATGAATCAAATCCACATTGCAAAGTATGTTTTCCAACCTGTTCAGCAGAATGCATTAAATCCTGTAATTCTTTATTTTCAGCGCAGTCAGGAATTAACATCATTTTCTGTTTAAGCAATCCAATAACATGTTGTTGATACTTTACATATGAAAGTGGCAGTTTAAAGCCCTAATGGCCAAGGTTGCAGAAGTGTAAACATTCTTACCCCATCTATCCAGCACCCTGGAGTCTCTATCAGAGGGGGTAGGATTTTTAGCATTAGAAGCCTTAAGCATTTGGGTCCCTGAGAAATAGTCTCTGGATCCACAATAAGATTTTTAAAAAGGAACTTGTGAGAATCAGGAATCCTGTAATATCTGTCAGGTTTTCTGGGAGCAGGAGGCAAAGAATCAGGGGCCAAACTAGATTCTGAAAAGGCATCATCAACAATGTCTAGTACAGGAGGTATAGCTAAAGGCCTATGTTGAGGCAAGAGTAAGAAATCTCTAAGCCTCTTTTTTGAATCAGAAAAATCCTGGCTTTCAGTGGAAATGCTCCCTTAGAGTATGTAAGGTTTCATCAAAAGAAAAATCCTCTGGAGGGGAAGCAGAGGGAAAAGAGTCCTCTGCATCAGACTCCTCATAAGTAGATAAGGGCAAATCCAGATGATCAGAAGAATCAGAAAAATGAGAATCGTGTTCAGAAGATTCATAAACAACTTCAGTCCTAGGGCTCTTAGAAGGGGGAGGTTGGCTTCCCCTGATTAGAGTTATAAGATCTTCAGCCACTCATTTGTTTTTTTGGCATAGAGGCCTGAGCATGCGGCCTGGGCGTCGGTTTCTTAGGCATGGTTCGAGATTTTGGCCTAAATGAAGAAGGAGGCGTCAGTTTAATATGCAAGTCCGTAGGCCTGAATACACCCTCAGAAGCCAGTGCCTGCACAGCGGCTCCGGACCCATCCAAGGTAGAGACATCCATAGGTTCCACAATTGAAGCATCTCGCAGCATACCGGACTCTGAATGGGTCTCAGTAGAGGCCTGCGAATCAGAAGTAGCGGGTATCAGGGGCTGCGAAAACGCCTCACTGAGTATCGGCATACTGGCAACTGGCTTAGGAGAAGCGTCATCGGCAGATTTGGACCTCAGCGGCCTGTCTCTGTCTTTATCTTTGCATTTTTTCGGAATCCCGGTAGTCGAATGGCTAACCAACGAAATTTCTGGATAATTAAAGAGAGAGGATTCCATGACAAATACACAGTTCAACTCAAAGCAAACCTGGTAACCACAAATCCAACCACGGAAAACTTGAGCAGTCCAAACACTGGAACTTACACTGTTCTTTTAGAAAAACTGACAAGTTTATTGCACCAAAACAGTACACTAATACATTGAAAGAAGTTAACCTAGGTTTCGTCCTACATTCACGGACTTCATCAGAACAAGTAAGCCCAAACTCCCACTCCCTTTAAAAATACCTATGAATTAAACAATAATTCAATTACATCATTGGTATCCATAACAACATTAAAAAGACATGCTCCTTAAAAATGTTTTCAACCAGAGCCATGTTTTTAACTATAAAATTCAAATACTTATTGTAACAATTATATTTCACACAAATTTCATATTGTCTAAAACGAACCGTATATTTAGTTGATCAACAAAGGGAATTTTAAAATAATAGTTATATTAATATATAAAAGCATGCTTAACATTCAAAATAATGTTTAAAAATATTAAAAATTATTAAATAAACCTTTTAAGAATAAACCTTTTTAAAACTTGATCAAGGTTACTTATACTACAAGGGACCAGGTCTATACATGAACTTTATCCTAAAATATGTTTTAACTTTAACAAAGTGTATTAGTGTACTGTTTTGGTGCAATAAACTTGTCAGTTTTTCTAAAAGAACAGCGTAAGTTCCAGTGTTTGGACTGCTCAAGTTTTCCGTGATTGGATTTATAATTAAAGAGAGAACCTAAATATCTAGAAGCGAAAATATACCAATGATGGACAGTGCGCTGTTTAAATAAAGCACAAAACCGACAGCAAGGTACGTCGTAGTCAGGGCCTAGGCAAGGAATACAGTACGAATGAAAATCTGTGTGAGGTATTTGCTTTCCACAAGTAATTCAATTATTAACTTTTACTGACATCGGTAAGGACCAAGAAGTTTCCCCAACGGGGTACTTAGCTTTAGTTGAAGACTTCGATTCTAAAACTCGAAAACGAAAATTTCAGGTGTCTGCCAACCAGCACTTGTGAACCGCTTCTGCTTCAGGGACCGCACGGCAAGAAAGACTGATGTAATGGCGTCGGCTGCATGTTTTATACCCCTGACGACCTGACGTCATGGAAGAAGGGACAGCAATTGATGCAGGACCCAAGACTTTGGTAATCAGGTCGACTGAGGGCTACTGCAAGCAGATAACCCAAATGTAATGACTGCAACAGTGAAACACGAAGAACATCTTCCTGTCCTGGATCACTCACCATATCCCTTAAGAAACTCTCATACTTGGAGAGACTAATACAGACTGGCCTAAACTATCCCCCTCATCCCCTACCCATTGTCTTAACCTTCATGGCTTTCACCAACACATCTCCACCCCTACTAGAATAAACAAACTCCTCATCTGGATTCATCCTTGACTGGATCCTTACTTCAGTTCCTCACCTCTATCATAATCCCAGTATATTTCCCAAGTCATTGAGTGAGCACTCTCCAACCTTCATACACAGATTCACGCAAAACTCACCTAAATACCCTACGTACAGGTTATGCCAAAACCTTACCTACTTTGACCCATACACAACTCCAAACTATCTGACATTAATCGGTCCTTCCTCTATCACCTCCCTCTCAACGAGGCAGTAAATTCATTCAATAAGGTTTTCCTTAACACACTTGACTATGTTGCTCAATCCAGAAAAATCAGAATCAAATCCAACTACGCCCCCTGGCTAACATAAACCCACTCAATCATGCAAAACATAAATTCTTGGAAAGCCTGGGCTAAAAGCAGTTCCTCTTCCTTACTGCAGACATACAGAGAGCTCAGAAACCTGGCTAAAAAAAATTGTCAACAAAGACAAGAGAGTACATAAACTAACATAAAAGGCACAATAGCGATGCCGGCAGTAAACACAGCACTAACCAAAATGCAGGAAACAAAGCTGAAAAAAACGCTGCGTCATGAACTTTAAAATTCGGATTTATTGTGATACAAACAGAAGACATGATAAGCGCTTTCACCTGGATAGGCTTCTTCAGACCAAAAGGACCCCCCCCCCCTGTACACCCTTATATGGCAAAAAAGGCGCATAAAACAGATAAACCATTAAAGGCACAGTACAACTATCATGGTATACAACATAAATGAAGTGCTTACTCTAAAATACATTAACCATAGTAAAATAAAAACACCTATACCACTCATAAAACATGAATAGAAATGTATAAAAACAAAAAACTGCATAAATTCATACTAATCGCACAACACTAACAATAAATCCTCTCATAAAAATGCTCTCATAATATATGTAAAAAGCACAGTCATATACATCTCTTCAATCTCCTGGACTTCAGGAAAGGTCTCGATGGTACTTTCTCATTCAGTCCAGGAAAAACATCTGCTCTAAGTCTAACAACCCATTTAGATTCAATACTCTCAGTTCTACCCCTCACAACCCCCCCCCCAAAAAAAAAAAAAAACTAGTGTGTGTGAGATCTAGTACTTTAAAATGAAAAAAGTGTGTGGAATCATTAGACAAGACATGTTTGGACAGAGCATTGACAGTGGAATGAATCCTGATCTGCTAGAGATGTTCCCATATTCTGTTCCTCAGCCTCCTGTCCGTCTTGCCTACATAAAAGGCAGCACAGGCTCCACAGGAGGCCAAATAAACAACATGTGTAGATTCACAGTTTGCATGAACTCTAACTTCATGGTTAGTGCCATAGACAGGGTGATAGAAATGGACATCAGTGTCTATGGAACAACAATAGTTGCAACTACCACATGGTACAGTACCAGCAACCCTATCACCTCCACCATCTATAACAGGATAACACAGCAATTTCTTTAGATTCGATCTATTCTTATAGACAAAACCTGGGGCAGCACCCACAATTTCCCTCACATTCGGGTGCAGTGTTAACACACCCCAGTGTGATCTAATCACAGCCTTCAACCTACCTACATCCTTAGTATAATATAAGGGCACTCTGAAACCATGGCTTCTACTTCCTGCCACAACACCCTGGGAGGACCATCATGGTCCACTACAGTCTCAGAGAAAAAGGGTGCAGTAGCTTGTTCCCTCAAATTAATGAGGTCTGCCAATCCTCTCTCCATATCAGATGTCTGATATTCCCTGCTCTTAAACCTCTCACATAAATCCCTAACATCTGCCTCAAAACCATCCTGACTGGGATTATACAGTGACGTCCTATATACCTGAACCCTCACAATATTACCAAAGATGTAACCTGGATGCATACTGTGTCTATGGAGACAGAAATTGCATTGACACTCCTTTCTATACACTCCTGTGTTCAATAAGCCACTTTCCAATCTCTGAACGTAGATATCCAAAAAGGAAATCCAATTCTCAGCAACCTCATGGGTAAATTTCAGACATTGCGTTAGACCATTAACTCTCTCCAAAAAGAGAGATAACGCATATTTCATGCCCTTCCAAATGAAAAACACATCATCTACAAAACGCCTATAAAGAATCATGTTCCTCGAAAAATCACTTATACCAAACAAGAACTTGATCTCCCATGCAGCCATAAAGAGGTTGGCGTAGCTATTGGCACAAGAACTGCCCATAGCCACACCATCCATCTGTAAATAGCACTGAGAGTCAAAACAAAAAATGTTGTTCTCCAACACAACTTCCAAAAACAAAGCCAGCAGATCCAGTGCATCACTACCTAATCCAGATTTGTCCTTCAAGTAATCAGACACCAACTGCACCCCATCTCTGTTTGGTATCACAGTGAATAGGGACTGAACATCCATCGTGACTAAGTAATATGGGCGATCAACAGGGACAGATCTCACAGACTCATACAAATCCAACAGGAATTGTTTCGTGTCCCTTAAAATATAAACATTTGCGTCAACCACTGGGCGCAGGAACCTCTCCACATACAACAAAAATGGTTCCGTGATCCACCCCCTGCCTGCAACAATGGGCCTCATGGGTGGACAGACACTGTCCTTATGGATCTTAGGAAGACTCTGTATCACTGGCAAGAGGGGATCACTAACAAACAAATATTCATACAACTCATTCGTAATAACATTGGTCTTAATCAAATCATCCAAAACCATCTGTATTCTATGGACATGTATATCCACCATCTTACGTTCCACCAAACTGTACAACCTTTGGTCTGATAACATAGACCTCAATGTCTCATTATAGAACTCAGAGTCCATAACTACCAGGGCAACCCCTTGTCAGCAGGTCTAATGACAAGGGAGGGATCACTCCTCAGTTGTTGTAGGGCTCTCCTCTGTGCATAAGTTAAATTGTCCTTTCGTTTACTAGACTTACCCACTCTCTCTTCCATGTCATACAGATCATTCTCAACTAGTTTACTGAAGGCAGCTACTAGTGGTGGTACCACTGGCATGTACACACTAGGCTTCTTAAATGATTTCCCATCTAACACCTGTGTTGTATCCTTAAACTCCAATCTAAGGCACAGATACCTAATAAATAACTTAAACTGCACTAGAGTATCAATATAACTACTGTCACAACTAGGTATAAAAGTAAATCCCTTTGTTAGTACCCCTAACTCATCTGACGTAAGTGGGCGGGAGGAAATGTTATGCACTAACGTCTCCCAGTTTTCTCCCACATTTTCTTGAGGTTTTGGTTCACCTGGGCATATGCTGACAACTTCCTCTTCGTCCTGCCCCTGCTCATAGATCTCGATCTCTCCCCTCCCCTGTGAGCTACATTGATGGAGAAAGGGTGATTGACAATCGCAGTGCCGACATTGTCATGACTAGAACTATGTGCAGTATGCATAGTATGACTGGAATCCTTCCTCCTAACTACCGGTTCCAGATTCGGATTATTTGAGCCACACACCCCAACGGGTCAGTACTAATGACAGATTGGCCCACTGGGGGGCGGACAGCAGTAGAACCCACCCCCCACCACAGTCGAACCCTCGAGCTCAGACTCAGCAGAAACAACTGCATTAGAAAAAGCCCTATCAAGGACATTCGAACCCTGGGGCACATTACTCATAGAAAATACATTACTAGACCCATCACTCATACTTGCATCAACAGTTACACTCTTAGGCATATTAACATCCACATTAGTATCATGAATTTGTCCTTTAGGTGCATCAGTCCGTTGAGTAGAAGCAGCGGCATTAGGTCAATGCACATTACTGTATGTCCTTGGCCAAGAGAAGACCTGGCCTAACCTAAAGTCATCTATGTCCCTCTTGAGCTTGTGCTGTTTTTGTGTCAGTAAGCGCTTCTCATATAACTGCACAGTATCCAGTGTAGAATCAATAAGTCTATCAACAACATCAGCCGGAAAATGACAATACAGCTCCTTCTGTTGTTCTCTAATACTTTCTCTTAACTCAGATTCTTCCGGTAGGAAGAATTCATTCAAGAGTGACATATACTTTAGGCTTACCTCTATGTTAGCCTGCTGCCACTTATAGAGCAAGTCCGGGTATGAATTACCCGTGGTGGGCATCTTCAGTACTCTTTATCCCCTCGGTACAATTCTCCTTTTGATGCAAACTTCAAAATGCTGCCCTTGGGTCTGTAGTCGTTTCAACTTCATAAAATCAGCCTCCATTCTCACAACTGTTGCTCGCAACTCGACCCTATCAAATGGCTCAGCAGAGATCACAACACCCTCCTTTCCGACTCCTTCAAACAACATCAAGGGATTCACAGTACATGATGCACATACAGAGAAACGATCAATGTCCATAGGAGTAACTCATTCTGGTACATAAGGCAATTCCACTTGTTGCTCAGCAACACCTGCCATGCTCCCGGGGGGGGGGGGGGGGGGGGTGTGTGAAAACAACAATACGTAAAAATAAGTCCAAGAAATATCACTCCCCACAGGACTAACGCTACCTGTGCCAAACTCAGTCCAAGCACATAAATTAACATAAAAGGCACAGTAGCAATTGCAGGCAGTAAACACAGCACTAACCAAAATGCAGAAAACAAAGCTGAAAAAAACGCTGCTTCATGAACTTTAAAATTCGGATTTATTGTGATACAAACAGAAGACGTGGTAAGCGCTTTCACCTGGATAAGCTTCTTCAGACCAAAAGAACCCCCCCCCCCTCTTATATGGCAAAAAAGGCGCAAAAAACAGATAAACCATTAAAGGCACAGTACAACTATCATGGTATATACAACATAAATTAAGTGCTTACTCTAAAATACATTAACCATAGTAAAATAAAAACACCTATACCACTCATAAAACATGAACAGAAATGTATAAAAACAAAAAACTGCATAAATTCATATTAATTGCACAACACTAACAATAAATCCTCGCCAGTCACATATATCTCTTCAATCTCCTGGACTTCAGGAAAGGTCTCAATGGTACTTTCTCATTCAGTCCAGGGAAAACATCTGCTCTAAGTCTAACAATCCATTTAGATTTAATACTCTCAGTTCTACCCATCACATCCCCCCTCCTAAAACTAGTGTGTGTGAGATCTAGTACTTTAAAATGAAAAAAGTGTGTGGAATCATTAGACAAGACATGTTTGGACAGAGCATTGACAGTGGAATGAATCCTGATCTGCTAGAGATGTTCCCTTATTCTGTCCCTCAGCTTCCTGTCCGTCTTACCTACATAAAACGCAGCACAGGCTCCACAGGAGGCCAAATAAACAACATGTGTAGATTCACAGTTTGCATGAACTCTTAGTGCCATAGAAAGGGTAATAGAAATGGACATCAGTGTCTATGGAACAACAATAGTTGCAACTACCACATGGTACAGTACCAGCAACCCTATCATCTCCACCATCCATAACAGGATAACACAGCAATTTCTTTAGATTCAATCTATTCTTACAGACAAAACCTGGGGCAGCACCCACAATTTCCCTCACATTCGGGTGCAGTGTTAACACACCCCAGTGTGATCTAATCACATCCTTCAACCTACATAACAAACTGTACTAGAGTATCAACATAATTACTGTCACAACTAAGTATAAAGGTCAATCCCTTTTATAGTACCCCTAACTCATCTGACGTGAGTGGGCGGGAGGAAATGTTATGCACTAACGTCTTCCAGTTTTCTCCCACATTTTCTTGAGGTTTTGGTTCACCTGGGCATCTGCTGACAACTTCCTCTTCTTCCTGCCCCTGCTCATAGATCTCGATCTCCCTCCTCCCCTGTGAACTACATTGATGGGGAAAGTGCTATTGACAATCGCAGTGCCGACACTGTCATGACTAGAACTATGTGCAGTATGCATAGTATGATTGGAATCCTTCCTCCTAACCACAGGTTCCAGATGCAGTATGCATGCAGGTTACATCTTTGGTAATATTGTGAGGGGTCAGGTATATAGGACGTCACGGTATAATCCCAGTCAGGATGGTTTTGAGGCAGATGTTAGGGATTTATGTGACAGGTTTAAGAGCAGGGATTATCAGACATCTGATATGGATAGAGGATTGGCAGACCTCATTAATTTGAGGGAACAAGCTGCTGCACCCTTTTTCTCTGAGACTGTAGTTGACCATGATGGTCCCTCCCAAGGTGTTCTGGCAGGGAGTAGAAGCCATGGTTTCAGAGTACCCTTATATTATACTAAGGATGTAGGTAGGTTGAAGGATGTGATTAGATCACACTGGGGTGTGTTAACACTGCACCCGAATGTGAGGGAAATTGTGGGTGCTGCCCCAGGTTTTGTCTGTAAGAATAGATTGAATCTAAAGAAATTGCTGTGTTATCCTGTTATGGATGGTGGAGATGATAGGGTTGCTGGTACTGTACCATGTGGTAGTTGCAACTATTGTTGTTCCATAGACACTGATGTCCATTTCTATCACCCTGTCTATGGCACTAACCATGAAGTTAGAGTTCATGCAAACTGTGAATCTACACATGTTGTTTATTTGGCCTCCTGTGGAGCCTGTGCTGTGTTTTATGTAGGCAAGACGGACAGGAGGCTGAGGGAAAGAATAAGGGAACATCTCTAGCAGATCAGGATTCATTCCACTGTCAATGCTCTGTCCAAACATGTCTTGTCTAATGATTCCACACACTTTTTTAATTTTAAAGTACTAGATTTCACACACACTAGTTTTAGGGGGGGTATGAGGGGTAGAACTGAGAGTATTGAATCTAAATGGATTGTTAGACTTAGAACAGATGTTTTTCCTGGACTGAATGAGAAAGTACCATTGAGACCTTTCCTGACGTCCAGGAGATTAAAGTGATATATATGACTGTGCTTTTTACATATATTATGAGAGCATTTTTATTAGAGGATTTATTGTTAGTGTTGTGCAATTAGTATGAATTTATGCAGTTTTTTTGTTTTGATACATTTCTATTCATGTTTTATGAGTGGTATAGGTGTTTTTATTTTACTATGGTTAATGTATTTTAGAGTAAGCACTTCACTTATGTTGTATACCATGACAGTTGTACTGTGCCTTTAATGGTTTATCTGTTTTTTGCGCCTTTTTTGCCATATAAGGGTGTACAAGATGGGGGTTCTTTTGGTCTGAAGAAGCCTATCCAGGTGAAAGCGCTTACCACGTCTTCTGTTTGTATCACAATAAATCCGAATTTTAAAGTTCATGAAGCAGTGTTTTTTTCAGCTTTGTTTCCTGCATTTTGGTTAGTGCTGTGTTTTCTGCCTACATCGCTACTGTGCCTTTTATGCTAGTTTATGTGCTTGGACTGAGTTTGGCACAGGTAGCGTTAGCCCTGTGGGGAGTGATATCTCTTGGACTTATTATAAAGACAAGAGAGATTTTTCTCTTCTAACCAAAGTAGCCCACACAAAAAATCCACAAAATTTCTGGACCACCGTCAACAATCTACTCCACCCAGGTAACCCCACTACTCCCAACCTCTTTCCAAAGAACACTGCTTCTGAAACTGCCTCCCCCTCCTTAACTATTTCATAGAAACTATTCAAAACCTCACACTTAATACACAAAACAGCAAGTCTCACTCAACACCTCCACTACCCCATAACAAAGCTCTGCCCAATGCTTTTTCTTTCCAACCAGTCCCAATTACTACATCTAAATCTCTCTTTAAAAAAACGTAAACCCTGCTCTCCCTCAACAGGCCAATTACCCCTTCATTTCCCAAAAATAGCTGCAGAATCCATCGCCTAACCTGTCTCTATTCTTATTAACCGTTCCATCTCAGAAGCCCTGGTCCCGGACATTTGGAAATCCTTCTATACTATCCCTCTTCACAAAGGCTGCAACTCTACAGATCCTACTAACTTTAGACCAGTTGCTATGCTGTCACCCCTACCCACAAATTTTGGAAAAATGCATCCATGTTCAGCTATTCAAACACCTTTTCGATAACAGTCTCCTGACTCCCACCCAACATGGCTTTAGGCCCCACCATAGCACTTCTACTGCATTACTGTCATTTACCCAAATAAAAGCTGATGCCCATGACAATAACCTCCTTGTCTCAGTCTTTTCCTCAATCTTTGAAAGGTCTTTGATACAGTCTCTCATTCTAAACTTCTAGCTAAACTCTCAGACCTACATCTCTCTACCTCTTCCATCAACTGGTTCTCTATCTCTCCAGCAGGTAGCAATCGGTCTGATGGCAAACTGTCCTCTCTCCATTCCTCCCTGTTAATACTGGAGTTCCTCAATGATTAATAATATATTCACTAATAAACTTCACTCTGTTACTAATCTCTCCACACTTCTACAGTACGCTGACCCAACTCCACCGTCATTACCTCTGCCCACAACATCCCTGATCTACTAGCTCTCACTCAACAAACCTTTTTCCTCTGTCGAAACCTGATCTCTGATAACCAACTCATATTAAAAAAAAACTCCTTCTCTTCCTCCCTAAAACACTTGCTCAGCACAAAGCCTCTTTCTCTATATCCGATCTCGACAACACCATTATTAAACGTGAACCACATATTAAACTACTTGGAATTATCCCTGACGATGAATTAAAATCTGATATTCATATTCAACAAAGTATAAAAAAGACCCACCAGAAACTTTGACTTCTCTTTCGTAATCAAAAATTCCTGTCACCCTCCTCCAAACCCTCCCTTGCTCAGGCTCTACTCCTACCCTGCCTTCTTTACACTGCCCCTGTCCTTACTCATGTTCAAACATCTCATCACTAAACTACAGCAAACTAGTTGCCAGATTTGCCATCAACCCTCCTTAGAAATCTCACCACTGTCTTGTCTTTAAGTCATTCCAGTGGCCAGAATTCTCCAGCTGTACCCCAGCTACATATTGCACACTATCTTATATGAGCCCTCATCCTGTCCCTCCATCTCCAATTTAGTCTCCTTCTATAACCCGCCTCACCTCCATACTGCCAGTAAACACCTCCTTCAGTTATACAAACCCAACAAAAACATTGGTAAGACCCTTTACAAATACCCTGAAGCCCATGTTTGGAACTCACTCCCTCTCAACATAAGAAGCATTCAGCATAAATACCCGTTTAAGAAAGAACTTAAACTTTTTCTCCCGAAGACTTGGCCATGTCAAACCCCCACTTGAAATAGTCTCCTCTCTTCTCATCTTACCGCTTTTCCCTATCAACTCTTTTTCCTCCTTGTACTTGCTCTAGCAAACTGTATTAATACTGTACTCCTTTGTGCAATATTCTCCAAACCTTTTAATTATTTGGTCTATGCTATATACTGTTCTCAAATTTTGGAAATTGTACTTAACTGTTATTTTACCTATGCATTATACTGCTGTGCCAAATTTTTGACTTTTACTATATTTCTGTGACCCTACTTTAATATTTTGTAAATACCATAATTACTTGTATTATTTCTGTTGCTTTTCTCCTCGGGTCTCCAGTGAAAATGGGCCCCTGGCTCAGCTGGACTAACCTGGTTAACAAATGTCAATAAATAAATAAATAAACTACTCCCATACCCTTATCTGCTTTCATAATCCTGATACTTTTATTATTAAGCTCCTTGAGGGTTTCAGATTTGACAGACAAACTGGACCACTTAGATTGTTTTTGCTTTCCAATTAAATTTCTGATATCCCTATCACACATCTTAATAAACACATTCAAAGTATTGTGCAAAATAGGATTAAATATTGTGTCTTTCGGCTTTTCCCGTTTAGGGGTCGCACCAGCGGAAC
Organism: Protopterus annectens; assembly: GCF_019279795.1. Taxonomy (NCBI): domain Eukaryota; kingdom Metazoa; phylum Chordata; order Ceratodontiformes; family Protopteridae; genus Protopterus; species Protopterus annectens. The sequence continues at coordinate 366,108,563 of NC_056748.1, read as the reverse complement.
TCCGGTCCGCTAATGATTGGCAGTTGATTTTTACATACAAAAATATATTACGAACTCAGTCCCAATAAACCAAGAAAAAGAACAGCAAAGAGGCACGAATTAAATCCAATAAACTCTTCCAAGTAGGTTTCTGAAATAACTCTTCGGGATTTAGTAGTCAACTTCTTTATTGTTAAAACACAACCAGCGGACTACACTCACTACAACCGAATTCGTTTGTATACCAACGCACACAAACAAAATATCGTATAATTGGGGTAATATACTTTAGACAACACCCTTTACATGCCGAGTTGCCAGCCCTGACGCACAACCTTCAACGAAGGTACGCCCATTCACGGATGTCTCCATGCAGAAGACACTCTAGCTGAGAATGAAACCGGACAGTGTCTTACTGTGAGGCGACAAAGCTACCGCAGCACCACCACCGCGGTAAATTTTTCTTTTTAAAAACATTTTTGCTATTGGTACAAGGCAAGGCAACATCATGCAAGATACATTTTAAATTTAATTTTTTTGGGAAGCAACCCAATATCAATTAACACATCAGTATGATTTGCTCTTTGTGTTGGAATAAAGGAGAATCCTTTCTTGAATATGCTTAATTTGCTGTTGGAAAGCACATTTTTTGTTAAATTAAAAACTGCAAACTGATTATTTAGGTAGTCATTACTGTAAGTGGTCATCTGAACTGACGTCCCTGACTCTGTCCTCTTCCTCTTTCACAGCTTTGACTCCTGTTCTTGTAAACCTGATTGTTCCTTCTTCCATTTTCTTCCATCACTAAAAATCATCCATTTTGGTTTGATTGACAAAGCTAGTTGCCGACACCACTGTACTCTAGCTGAACTCTGTTGAGGACAAGGAACCTGTGGTCAATTCATCATGTGCTGCAACCACATCTCCGTTAAAGGGGGAAAGACATCCAATGAATCAATATTGTTGCTGTCATTTGTGACTTCACTGGCAACCTGGTTATTGTTGTTAATCAGAGTCTGCTAGAAAGACAACGTATTGATTTTCCTGACATATGCCATCATGTTCTTATACTGCTAATGTCCTGTAATAACTTTTTCTTTGCAATTAGCATTGACATGTCTGGTTAGCCAACCACTCATCCTATCCCATAGATATTTCACTTTGCTAAACAAGGGATGCTTCACAATGCTATCATTTAATGTTCTTAATTCTTTACTCAAAATGTCCATTTCTATGATTCAACTCCACCAATAATTTTAATAACTTAATACTGGCCTCATTATAAATTTGACAAATGGAATTAAAAAAATAACTGTTTTCTTCTAAACCATTGGGAATCTTGTACACTCTCAGTCCCACTGGGGATGATTTCATTTTGAATGCGTCTAGTTAGATAACAGTTATCATACTCAACATTTTTGAAAGTCAAAAGCAATCTTTCAAATCTGTAAATCAAAGACGACTTACAATTCTTAATAGAGAAGTCCGATTCTTCCTCAATGGTGGTGGTAGTGCTTTGAACTTGAAAATTTATATCCACTAACGGGTTAGCCAAACTGGTAGCCAATACAGCCTCTAGGAAATCTGTCTGTCTAACCTCCGTATCTGGTGTGCTACTGTTGATATTGGAGCCAAAATCTGAAATGGGAATGTCTCTCCTAGAAACATGTACTTTCCCCACTTCTCTCAACACTGAATGAGCTTTCAATGCAGCATCATTTAAAGATTGAAAAGTAGAGATCAACTCACTAGGCAAGCTGCAGATAGATGCATCCATAATATTGTGAGAATTAAACTGTTCAAATGCAAACTCTACTGAACTGTGCTTCCCCATACTGCTGGCTGTAACACTATCTGAAACAACTGAACACCAACAATGCCAACTCAAATCCACAAACCTTAAGAACAATGCAGTACTGGGTAGAAAATGCAAACAACTGCAAACAATATTTGGCACTTTCGTCCTTCTTTAATCACAAGAACATCTTCAGAAAAACATAAAACGTTGAAGTACATCATTTAAAACATTTAAGTGCTAATACATAGCCAAGTCCAAGGGACTTTACGTCACTTCCCTACCAGCACCATCTTAGACTGCATTTAATATTAAAATGATCATTTAAGACGAACAAAGTGTCTGCATTTAACAAAATCTGCCATCTTAATTCTTTGTGCTCTAGGCAAGCATTAATCTCTACTATAGAGACCTGCTCTAACACTAAAAATTTGAAACCAACAAATGTTTCACAAACACAACTGTGTTTTGCCAGGGCATTATTCACAGCCTTTGTTTTGATCGCATTTTTCTGCTAGCCTTCTTCTGGTTTTCCCAATATAAAAACTACTATATCTCCCGCATAACCCCAAGTAGGCAACATTCCTGGACTGACAGTTGACAATTTAATATTAAAATTCTGATGTGTAAGAAAATATTTTTTGGAACATAAAATATCATTACAATGTGTGCATCTACCACAGCTATGCATTCCACTGTATTTAGTTGTTATGTAACAGTCCTTAACGCCTTCCATCTCAAAATGCTGCTTTAACACTTTAGTTCTTTTGAAACAAAACTTAGGGTAAACTCCTAATACATCATATAACTCTGAATTGCCCTGTATAATATGCTAGTTCTGGTATACACTAGAACTGATGCCAACAAAATGTACAGTCATTTAGAAGAACACTCACTCATGGCAACAGAATAAAAGGGTAACAAAAGAAAGTCATACAGAATAAAGGATCATTTGTTGTTAAATAAACTCATAATGTAGAACTGTAAAAAGGGGAAGAATCCAAGTATGGCATGGCTAGAATACAAAGAGTATCTGACTGCATCCCAAGTTCATGGATAAAAGAGTGCATACAGATAAATAAGATATACCCTACATCAACCAATTACATTACAGTGACCATGAAACAGTAGCAAACCATTCTGCAGCTAAATCACGATAGTCAACAACTTATTATCCCAGGAATACACATTCAAAAGGGGGATATTCTAGGATGACTCTGTCACCATTGCTCTTTTGTCTTGCCCTCAGCCCATTAAGCTGTTTATTTAACAGATTAGATCATGGTTATAATTTGCCTCCCTGAAAAACAACAAAGTGTAAAGAATTCTCCTCCTTTTTTGGGGGATGATTTAAAACTGTATAGTTAATTAGAAGAGGAGTTAAAATCACAACTGGAAGTGGTCAAAACTTTCTCAGATGACATAAGGTGTCATTTGGTCTTGATAAATGTACTAAATTAACATTTACAGCAAGAAAACTGCAGCACAAAGAAAATATAAGTCCAGGACAGGACTGTGATATAAAGAAACTTGAGCAGGAGGAAGTGCATACATATTTGGGAATTGATGAAGGATCAGCAATAAAACATGAACAAATGTGGACAAAACTCAGTAAGGAATATTTTAGAAGACTAAAGTAAACACTGAAAACAGCCCTTACATCTAAGAACAAAGTCCAAGCTATAAACCAGTTTGCTCTTCTGTTCTAACTTACAGTTTGGGGTGACTGTCTGGCCCCAAAAGGTATTGGATCAGTTGGACAGAAAAACAAAAAAAATGTTTCATGCTTATCAAATGATATATAAAAATCAGTGAATACCAACATTATACATTCCTCATTCTGAAGGAGGTATCATACATATCTGTTTGGACCCGATGAGGACAGCACAAAGAAATTTTTGAAACAAGAACAGAACAAGTTTAAGATGACTTCCCTGTTTAGAAAAAGCATATCAGTGTCAAGTGGGAATGGAAACCAAACCAGAAGTAGAGAAAAATCAGGCAGCAACTAAATATGCCAAAAACAAAAGAAATAATTTGAGGAGAAGGGTCATATAAGAAGGCAAAAATGTGGAAAGGGCATAAATACAGGTGCAAGTACAGAAAACTCCTTTAACAACCTCATGTCAACAGAATCTGATGCAGGAATGATTAAGGAGAGGTGAATTTAAACCAAAAGATGGAAGGTTAATATTTGCATCCCAGGAAAGAGGAGTATATAAACATTGGTTTACAAAGTCCATTGAGCATGTGGGAGAAACAGACAAATGCATGTTCTATAAAACAGAACTGGAAGCGGTCGCACATCTTGTTGCAGGGTGTGATATACTAATAGCAGAGGACCTGTACACTGAAAGGCATAATACTGTGGCAAGAATGTTGCATAGCTGAGAAGCATTAGAAACAAGACTCACAAAGCATTATAGACCATGATGAAGTTTATGTCATATGGAATCACCCATTACCAACAGTTCATGAAAAAAACAGATATAGTAGTCCATGAAAAGAAGATCATTGAAATTGCCACACCCAGTAGTTAGAGTATCTAGCACAGCAAGACACAAAATCATAAAATACCTAGACTTGTAGGCAGAAATTAGAGCAATGTGGAAGGATAGGACAGTTCCAACAGTAAAAGAAGCAATGGGTCTCATAAAAAAAGAATTTACAGTCTTAATTAGTATGCTACTGACACATGTAACTCCATATGAATTGCAGGAGTCACATTTGGGTACATTGTGGGTCCTGCGAAGAGAAAATTTGTCTAACATCACAGATTAAAACAATACTAATTTCACGACCTTTAATCATACTTTGACTTAGGAATGGGATTCATTCCCGTCATGGTATTAGAAACCCAAAGGACTTGGAGAAATTAAACCGAGAAATGCCATCATATAAAAGTTGAAATAGCAAACCCATTTGAAGTTTATGGCACCTTCCTGACTGGAAACAACAAAAAAACCACAGCTAATGTTACACAACTTACTATCTACATTAGAAGCCATACAAAATTGCGGTTCAAGTCTGTACTCACACTGTTTTGTAAAGGTCTGGAATTCAATTCCTGCACCAATCAGGGTAATAAACATCATTTTATTTAAGCTGCAACTAAAATAATTCCTCTCAGACTCGCTGCTTTGCTTCTGTTGTTCTGCTGGTTAATATTTTCAGCTTCTACTTCTCTAATATTTGTATAGATTCTATATTTTCTTTTCCTTGTTTTTATTTCTGTTACTCTTATTCCCATTACTCTTAATATTGCTTGTAATCTGTTTTGCCCGTCTCTCATAACTACAATAAATACTTATTTCTCTCTCTTCCCTCCTCCTTTATCCACTGTTTGAATGTTCTACTTTGACATTTGCTTTATGACTGAGTAGCAAACTCCCTCACTTATAATATGTGAATGCATTTCAGTGCTACATGATACTGTATTTATCTTGCTTTAATTGTTGCATATGTGTATTACTCTACTTGTCATAGGCATATTAATATTTGTATTAATCTATGCATTGAGAGTCTACTGTAGTATGTCAAGGTTTCACCTATGTATGTATCTTCTGTTCTTTTATTTGTGGAGCTGTTCTCCCTGGGCCTCTACTGAAAATAGATACAATTATTTAGTCAGACATTCCCAGTAAAAAAATTCCAATAAACAGATTTCCTCAGTGAGGACTTCTACACTTTATAAAACCTCTATTACTCCATATGTCTGTGGATAGTAACAACTGTATTTCCTGTGGGAAAGATAGAGATATCTTCAACTGTCTGACTTTAAAACCACTAGAATAACTGATGCAGTACCCTCATAATCGAGTAAGTATCTCCTTACAAATACCATCTCTAGAAAATACTATTTCTCTGGCAATGGACTTAGCACTGGCTTTGTATAGTAGCAATGCTTCAGGAAATTTATCATATGACTATTATGTACAGATACTTGTTGCTAGATTTTACTAACAGATACACAACGCCCACAGCAACGTGTTCACATGGTGACTTTATGAAGAATATTGGGATCAATGGACTTCTACATCCAGAATGGAGTGCAGTTTTCTTACATTCTGGACAAGAAATACTTAACTTTCTCTCTCTCTATTATATCTGGCTGAAACCCTTACCTTAATTTTGCCTGTTGCTAGGTGACCGTCAACCAAGCAACTACAAGACAGCTTCATTACCAGTGTCCTATAAAGGTTCTGGCACTAGTAACTGATGCAAAAATCACTCCCATAAGAGGTTATCTTTTAACTCAAACTAAGGCTAAGAAGCAATTAAGATATCTTGTTTATTACCTTCCCTTACAAACTTAGTTATGTTTTCTGTTGCTCTACTTAAAGTATCATCTTCCCATTATGCTTTTTTAAAGTTTAGCTCAGTTACTTGTAAGCTCATAAAGTTAGGACTACTTTCCTCAGTAATTTGCCTCAAAAGGGAAAGTCTCACTTCTAAAAAAAACACTGGCAGTGCAGATCTGTTTATGCCTTCCCCTGTAAAAGGTACTTGCTATCAGCAGAGGTTTCTTGAGGGCTTCCTTTACAATCCACCTTCAAATCCATTCTTTGCTTTATAATAGAAGAAAGGGGCTCAGATGTCCTGCTTATCTCATCTTATACAGATTTTTTTACTTCAGAATTTCTCATCAGTTCATCGTCATTTCCTGTGCAGGTGAGACATTAAACTAACACCTCATATGAATAAGTTGGTGGCAGCTCAGGTATATGTAAAGGATCCCAGTGTAGTTATCAAATGGAATATAGGAATTGTCCCATTCCCTGGCTAAATTTCCCCTAGCCAGCACAAGTATTACCTTGGGTCTCATCTAAACAGGCCACCAGCCTTCTCAGATTATCTAAGTAAACAAAGGATACATAAATAAAATAAAAATATATTGACATCTCTTACAATTTTGCTTTTCTATTTTTCTAGTAGTGTGGCATGCTTTTGATAACAGACTGGATCGTTTTAACTGTCTAACCACAACCAAATTCTGGCTCCTTTTGTAGTTCCTATATCAGCTCCCCTTCTTCTTTTGATTCTGAAGCTATATGTGGAGGGATAGTGCCTTGCTCTCTACCGACTGGATGTATCAGCTTGCCATAACATGTTTATCATGTTCTAAAACTTCTCCCTTCTCCAACATTTTCTACTGTCTTTTAAAATGTGGACATTATTTTCCTAATATTGCACCATGGGTTAAATCAGGGATTACACGTGCAAGATGCACAGTTTTCCCAAAACTGTCCGAATTTCAACATGTGTAAGGGAATATACTTTTGTTGTCAAGAATGTCCATTATTAACACTGTTACTAATTTTATATTTGCGGGTCTATGTCAAATATTCGAACTTCCAAAACGTCGAATACCATATGGTTGAGACCATATGGTTTATATTTGGAAGTTCGAATATCTAATAAAAGAAAAAAAGAAAACATACACTAACAGTGCGAGCAGGGGGGCAAGCCCCCCAGTGTCCCCCACACCCCCCTACTTAAATATACCAACTCAGAGACCTCACTTCTGCACCGTACGGAGCTGTTAAAAGTCAACCTTCAAACACATTTTCACATCGACATTATGGTCTCGAACATATATCGTCCGAAATTTTAAGCATTCGAATAACTGACAGACCCATATTTGCATGCTAGGGGAAAGCCTGAGAAGGGAAAAAGTTTTCAGAATCTTGTAGGACTTTTGACTCCTCTTCCTCAAAAATATAATACATTTTAATAACTTGCTTGTAACACAGTGACACAGAGCCAACTCAATTATTCCAGATGTGATACTATCACATTTCACAGGAACTACTCCATCTAAAGCACAATTTCCAGTTTTTGCATTACTATTACTATCTTAAGTGTTAATAGCAAGGAAAGTACAGTTGTGCACGTACCATAAATGTAGACGTTCGAGTGTATTCACTGTTGCAGTCATTACACTAGGGTTATCCTGCTGGCAGGCTACACGCAATCGGCCTGAATTCGAAAGTCCTGGTCCGGCGTCAGTTGCTGTCACCTCTTCCCCTGACGTCAGTGTGCCAGGGGAATATAAGATGCAGCCGACGCCATTTTCTTCAGTTTTTTTGCCCCCAGATGTCAGGTGCCCCCAAAAGGGTAGGCTAAAAACATTGCTTATACAAAGCATGCACTAAAATAAACAATACCTTCATCTACAAGCAAATACACCACATAGGTTGTATAGAATAGGGAAGTACAGATAAGTCCCAGCAAAGAAAGGGGGATGGTGGGTGGGTAACCGGGACTGCAGCAGTGAATACACTCGAACATCTACATTTATGGTAGGTACACAACTGTACTATGTTCATCGTGTTTCACTGCTGCAGTCATTACACTTGGGTTGAATCCCAAAGCTGAGGTTGGGCGGCTGGGTCTAAATAGGATTAGGAGTGGCTATGAGGCCCTGCAGAACTGCAGTGGCAAAGCCTTCTCTGGATTTAGAGTAAAAAGGTAAGTGTTAGTGCTTGGTAAAAGTGTGCACTGAAGTCCAAGTTGCAGCCTCCAAAATATCCTTGGTTGGTACTCCTCTGAGGAAGGCTGCTGAGGTGGCTGCTGCCCTCATCGAATGTGGCCTAATGCCCTTAGGCACTGATTTGCCATGTTGTGCATAGCAGAAATGAATGCAGTGCCCTATCCATTTTGAAATAGTCTGCTTTGAGATAGCTTTTCCTTGTGATCCTGCAGCATATGCCACTAAAAGTTGCTCAGTCTTTCTGAAAGCTTTAGTTTTGTCCACGTAGAAGCGTAGCTGTCTGTGTATGTCCAAACAGTGCAGAAGCCTCTCCCCTTTATTCTGGGGATTTGGATAAAAAGTAGGCAAATTAATGGTTTGATTAAGAGCCACACTGGATACCACCTTTGGCACAAATGTGGGTTTGTCCTTAGAGAAACCGTGACCGGATGGAAAATGATAAAGGTTCCACAGCCATTAATGCCTGTAACTCAGACTCTTCTTGCTGAAGTTATTGCTAGGAGCAGAGTTGTTTTCCATTATAAGAATTTTATCTCGGCTGTATTGGCTGGCTCAAAAGGAGGCACTGTGAGTTTTTCCAAGATAAAATTGAAGTGCCATGTAGGTATTGGTGCTCTCCTTGGGGGTCTTATGTTTATGGCCCCTCTGAGGTACTGCTTTAGCACTGGATGTGAGAAAATAGGTGGTTCCGTATTGTAATGAGCTGAAATGGCCGAGGCATGGATCTTAACTGATGAGAAGGATAGGCCTTTGTCCAGCATCTCAGTTAGGTATTGTAAAATCGGAGGAATATTTGGAATAAGCGGGTCAATTCCTTGTGCCTGGTTCCAAGCACAGAATCTCTTCCATTTTTCTGTATAAGAGTTTCTGGTGCTGGGCCTCCTGGCTTCCAAAATAACATCCATAACTGCTTTTGAGAGAGGTGTGTTCTGAGTGGTTATATTATTCGTCATGCAGCCAGAGTTAAGGTTCTGAGTTGGCTGTGTAGGATCGGATTGTTTTGTTGGGTCAGAAGATGAGGAATTTGAGGTAAAGTCCAAGCTGGGCCTTGAGACAAGCTCTTTAGGATTGGGTACCAGTGCTGGCGTGGCCAGTCTGGGGCAATCAGTATCATTTTTGGCTTCTCGTCTGACCTTTAGGAGTACCTTGGGGAGGAGAGGCAGTGGAGGAAAGGTATATACTGTAAGGGTTTTCCAGCTGAATGATAGAGCATCCACCTTCCATGCTTGCTTGTGATACGTCCTTGTGCAGAATCTCTGTAGTTGGTAGTTGTGAGGGGAGGCAAAGAGATCTATGTCTGGGCATCCCCATTTCCTTGTTTTCATGCTGAAGACTTGTGGATCTAGTTTTCACTAGTGAGGGTCCATGAGGTTTCTGCTTAGTTCTTCTGCCAGAGTATTTGTCTTTCCTGGCAGGAACTGTGCTTGCAGATGTACTTGATAAGTCAATGCTGTGTTCCACAAAGTCATGGCTTGCCTGCAGAGGGGGTAGGAATGTGTGCCCCCTTGCTATTTTATGTACCACATGACTGCAGTATTGTCCATCTTTAGCAATAGATGTCCTGGATGGAGAAGATCCTTGAAGGCTGTCAGGGCATTCTCTACAGCTAGCATCTCTTTTTGGTTGATATGAAGATGCATTTGGTTTGCGGACCACGTGCCCTGAATACATTTTCCTGCCATGTGTGCCCCTCAGGCATAATCCGATGCATCTGTTGTTAGTGTCTGCCTGGCTGTGGGTAAAGTGAATGGCTGTCCCTTGTTGTGGTGACAGGCCATTGCCCACCATCAAAACTCCTGTTGCACGCAGGGAATGAGGGTAATTAATGTTTCCAGGCTGTGGCAATGTTGAGTCCAAACACTTTTTAGATACCATTGTAGCTTCCTCATATGCAGTCTTGCATATGGAATTAGCAGAATGCAGGATGCCATGAAGCCCAAAGCTTGCAGAATTTTTCTTGCAGGTAACTGGGTTTTTGTTGCCATGTTTTCGAAGTAATAAGTCAGTTTCCTTTGTTTGTCTGGCGTGAGACAAGCCATCTGGGCAGTTGTATTTAAGCTTGCACCCAGGAACATTATCTCTTGAGAGGGTACTAGCTTTGATTTCTTTTCGTTTACTGTGTACCCCAGGCAAATTAGTAATCTTTTTTACAAACGCCAGATGCTTTAGTAGAATGTCCTTGCTCTCTGCTTGAATAAGGCAGTCGTCCAAGTAAGGATAAATTTGAATTCCTCTTTGTCTGCAAAATGCAATTACTGGTGCCAGGCATTTTGTGAAGACCCTGGGCGCAGTAGATAAGCCAAAGGGCAGTGCAGAGAATTGGTAGTGCATTCAGCCAGCTATGAATCTGAGGTATCTTCTGCAAGATTGTCGGACTGGGACATGCAGGTATGATTCTTTGAGGTCCATAGTTACGAGCCAAGCCTTCTTGCCCAGCATGGGCAGAAGTTGCTGCACTGTCAACATTTTGAATTTTGGAACGGCCAGAAAAGTATTTAGAATAGACAGGTCCAGTATTGGTCTCCATGCTTTGTCCTTTCTGGGTACCAAGAAGAGCCTTGAATAAAATCCTTGTCCCTGCTCTTGCTGAGGTACTCGCTGAATAGTCCTCATGTCCATGAGAGATGAAATTTGTTTGTGTGCCTCTGCCCACTGATTGTGTGGCAGGTCTGGCATACCTTTTGCCTTTGGAAGGGTGTGAAAATGGAACCTGTAGCCCTGAGAAACAATATTCAGTACCCATTTGTCCTAGGTGATCATGTGCCAATTGTGTGAAAAAAGTGCTAGCTTTCCCCCTAAGGGTGCTGCGAAAAGATAAGTGCTTGGCATTGGCAGTGGGAAGTCATTGGGACTGTTTTCTATATGGTTGTGATTTGTCTTCTCCGCTTTTGGAGGTAGAAGCACCCCATTGTTTAGGCCTGTATGAGTCTTGGGGCTGAGATCTGCCTCTAGGGTGACTGTATATGCCTCATTGTGGTCTGTCTGACACTTGAAAGGACCAATTCTTAGAAGGCCAGTTCCTGCTAAATCTTGCTAAATCTTGGTGGCTGAACCTGTAAGAAATCCTTTACTGTCTGCATAGATTTCAATTTATCCTCCATTTTCTTTAACACCTCTTCTGCCTTAATACCAAACAAAGTATCATGCTGTAATGAAGCATCCAATAATTTTGCTTTAACATGATCAGGCAGATTCTGTTCCTTTAACCAAGCATGCCTTCGAATGACAGAGCCTTTAACAGCGGCCCTGCAAGAGGCCTCTAATGAATCAAAACCACATTGCAAAGTCTGCTTTCCCATTTGTTTTTCTGCATGCAATAAATCCTGCATTTCTTTGTTTTCAGGACATTCAGAGTTTGTCTGCATTTTCTGTTTTAACAGAGACATTAGGTATTGCTGATATTTAAGCATATGAAACTGGCAATTTAAAGCCCTTAAAGCCAAAGTAGCAGAGGTGTAAACTTTTTTCCCCCATCTGTCCAGTGCTCTAGAATCCCTATCAGAGGGGACAGAGTTTTTTGCAGTGGAAGCCTTTACCCCTTTGGGACCCTGAGAAATAGTTTCTGGGTCAGCAGCAGGGTTTTTATATAGAAATTTGTGAGAATCTGGAACCTTATAGTACCTATCTGGCTTAACTGGTGCAGGGGGTAAAGAGTCAGGAGACAGACTGGACTCTGAAAATACATAATCAACAATGTCTAGTACAGGTGGAATAGCAAGAGGTCTGTGCGGAGGCAATAAAAGAAAATCTCTGAGCCTTTTCTTAGATTCTGAATAATCTTGACTCTCCCAGTGGAAATGCTCCCTCATGGTGTGCAGGGTTTCCCCAAAAGAATAGTCCTCAGGAGGAGAGGCTGTAGGGATAGATTCTTCAGCATCTGAGTCCTCATAGGGAGGAAGAGAGAATCCCTGTTCTGAAGAGGAGTCAGAGAAAATGGAAACCTGATCAGAAGAATCATAATCAGTGTCTTCCTAGGCCTTTCATCAGGAGGGGGATGGGAACCCCTGATCAAAGTAATTAGGTCTTTGGCCATTTTGAGCATCTGTTTCTTAGGCATGGAAATCTGTCCAGGAAAATGCTGTACTTGTTTCTTTGTCTTTAAAGCTGTTTGAGTCTTTGTCTTGGATGCCGAGGTTGGCTTGATATAAAACTGTGTAGGTCTGAGAACACCCTCAGAAGCCAATGCCTGCTCAGCAGCTCCGGACCCATCTGAGGGATTAATTTCCGCAGACCCAATACCTTGAGTATCTAGAGGCCTAGCTGTCTCCACGTGGGAGTCGGAGGCGGCCTGTGGCTCTGAGGTAGCGGGTGTTAGGGGCTGCGAAAGCGCCTCACTAAGAACCGGCGACTGGCCTAGAGGAGGCTTCGTCATCGGTTTTGGACCTTGGATGCCTGTCCTTTTCTTTTTCCTTGCGCTTTTTATGAACTCCAGTCGTCGGCTGTTCCGACGGCATTATATAGTTAAACCTTTGGCAAAAGTAATGAAATGCAAAATCGTACCGACGCTTAATAGTGCGTTGGTTAAATCTAGCACAAAACCGACAACGTCATGGTCAGGGCCTAGGCGAGGAATACAGAAAGAATGAAAATCCTTATGAGGTATTTGCTTCCCACAAGAAATACAATTGTTAACTTTTTCTGACATCGGTCTGGAGCAAGAAAAAGTTTCCCCAATGGGGTACTTAGCTTTATTGAAGACTTCGGATCTGAAATTCAATTTTGAAAATCTCAGGAGTCGGCTGACCGGCACTTGCAAACTGCTTTTGCTTCGGGCACCGCACGGCAAGAAAAACTGAAGAAAATGGCATCGGCTGCATCTTATACACCCCTGGCGCACTGACGTCAGGGAAGAGGCGAAAGCAACCGACGCCGGACCAAGACTTTGGAATTCAGGCCGACTGCGGGTAGCCTGCCAGCAGGATAACCCAAGTGTAATGACTGCAACAGTGAAACACGATGAACATCTTAGTAATTTGGCCCCTTAGTCCACATCTGTAACATATTAAAAATTACCTCATAAAAAAATGTTAATTCTTCACTGTTGTTTTATCCCTATAGGCAAACATTACATTTTAAACATGGTACAAATTAATAATTTTAGTAGAATGCTTATTAAGTACATCAGATGTATTGGTAGCACTCTGAAATACCCATTTTCTCAGTTCACTAGGAAGAGATCTTTTAAACCTCCCTACTGTGAAAATTGTTAACATTTTTGTTTTACTATTGATATCAGGTTCACATCACACCTTTAAAATAAGATTTCAGTTGAGCATTTGTACAATTATTGGTTTAACGACATTAAAAGTCGAGTTACAGATTTTTACTGCTTGAAGCTCAAGTGTTGTATTAGCCCTATTCGTTCTTTCAAACATTTATCGTAGCTCATGCAGTCTCAACCATATCCACATATGATTTCAGTATCTCTCCTGTCAGCTGCATGACAGGAACAGTGCCCAGCCTATGTTCCAGTTTTACGTGGTGGCATAGTTCTCAAATACCACAAAATTAGATATGAGGTAAACCTCCCTGGCTAATTTCTTTACAGGTGGCCCAGTTTTGGGGGTGGCAACTATGCTGGTAAAAATAAATCTACTACTGTTATAGCTACATTAGTTTCTGGTCACTTCTCACATGCAATTCTGACTTTCCTCAGTAACTCCTCCATGACTGGAAACACTAGCTAACCATGCCAGGAATACAACTGTCACAGTTCTAAGGACATCTGCAGTTCAAATATGGTTTGCACCTGGCAAAAGAGGTATTGTGAGGAAATGCAAATTGTCAACTTTCTGCAGTTCAAATATGGTTTGCACCTGGCAAAAGAGGTATTGTGAGGAAATGCAAATTGTCAACTTTCTGTCCAATTTACAACATAAGCCTACTTGACCTTGCAGATTCAAAACAAAATAAACCATACTGATGTATTCAGTAATTTACACCAACACACTTTTGTCTTTGCAACTCCAAAATAAACAGTAACTTCATAACTGTAATCAGTCCACATTACTAGTTTTTTCACCAAGAAAAAAAACCCAAGACTTCAGGCCTCTCCCAAGATAGACATATATATATATATATATATATATATATATATATATATATATATATATATATATATATATATATAGGTTCTGGAGTGATCCCCGGGGTGAACTTTCTATTTCCCATCCACTCATTAAGATTTCTCTTGAACGGAGCCAGTGAGGTGCTCTGCTTGACACGTATAGGAAGTCTATTCCAGAGCAGGAGCCGTCTCTGGGTTATAAATCTGTCCCTCCAGCAATTTCTGTTGATTGTGGTAATGAGGATGAGGTCTCTGCAGCATGTGGTGGGGAGGGATTGGGATTTCTTTAGATGTAGCATTTCTAACAGAGCTGGGTCAGACATGGCTTTGCAAGTCGAGCAGAGATCGCTTCTTAACATCCTCCCACCTAAAACACCCACACCACTAACTACACTCCTAAATCATTTTTCTTTGCAAAATTTAACAATATGTCGTCATAGGTATTTCTCTTTACATCTTTCCAAATTATTTTTTATATTCTTATTATTATACATCTTTCCTATTTCTTTTGCATGCTCCCCTCTAGCCTGCCTTACACATATTCTCAAACTGACACTCTCTTAATTGCTAAGCAGTGCATCTGTTGCTGTAAAACTGTTATTTCCTGTACATAATAATTTTGATATAATATACTCACATTATCCGTTGCTAATGTGGCAACTTTCTGAATTTTTGCCTTTTCCTAGTTTTACAAAACTCTGTACTTATACTTTGTAATGTTGCAAATGTCTGTATTTGTATTCGGAGCTTTACTCCTCAGGTCTCCAATGAAAATGGATCACAAGCCCAGCTGGACTAACTCGGTTAAAAACAATAAATAAAATTATATGAGACAGAGAGTACCTGGAGTTTTTTGAGTCTGTCCATGTAGGACATATGTTTAAGACCTAAGATCCTCTTCGTGAGAAACTTTTGTGGCCTTTCCAGCTGTTGCATCTGTCTAGTGAGGTACATGCCAAATGGGGCATTATACTCGATGACTGGCCTAATGAGGGAAGAGTAGAGACAGATGATGACCTCCTTCTTCCTGGATGCAAAACCCTTCATAGTGAGATGCACCACACAGAAGGCCTTTCTGACCATGGTGGCAATGTGGTGGTCGAAGGAGAGGTTGCGGTCAACCTGCGTCCCCACATCTCTTATAACGCCTTCAGTGTTCAGTGGGCTCCCATTGATGTGGTAATTAGTGGGAACTGAGTTTTCCCCAAAGGGGATAACGACGCATTTTTTGGCATTAAGCTTAAGGCCATGGTTTTGACACCAGTCACTGGTCTCAATGAGGCCTTTCTGTAGGATGTCTGAATCACTTGGGAAGTTAATAATGGCTCCCAGCTTGCAGGTGTCTGTAAACTTGGTCAGCCACAATCCCTCCGTGTTGGCCTGGACTTCTGAGAAGTAGATGCTAAACAGGAGAGGACCCAGGACTGATCCCTTTGGGACTCCACTCATGACTGGTTGGCAGTCTGACTTGGAGTCTGCTACTTTTACACTGTGGGTTCTATCTGTGAGCCAATTTGCAACCCACCTAGTGATATAGGGGTTGATGCCTAGTTTGGGAAGTTTATCAATAATTCTTGAGTGGGGAATGGTATCAAAGTCCTTGGCCAGATTGAGGTAGACTGCATGAATTGCCTTGCCCTCATCCACAGCTAAGTCAACCAGGTTGAGCAGGCATGATCTACCTTTCACAAAACTAAACTGCATGGGATCTAGAGTTTGGAGATTCCGTACATCCTTGTTAATTAGGTCCATGATGATGCCCACCATAGCCTTACATATCAGACTCATCAGGCTAATGGGGCAATAATTCCGAGGGTCTGTAGCTGCTCCCCCTTTATGGAGAGGGATGACTGCAGCAGTGCACCATTTGGTAGGGACAAAGCCTGAGGTGAGGCTGTGATTGAACAGTGCACACAGATGTGGTGCCAGTTCACTTTGTAGTTTATGTAGAACACATCCAGGGATATTGTCGGGTCCCATGGAAGCTGTATTCTTGGCCTTGGACAAGGCAGCTTTAACCTGTGCTGCAGTAATGCTGGGTGCCTGGCATTCGTCCGGAATTGTGATTGGTCATTTAGGGTGGACAGAGGGGTAAAGCTGGCAATGAATCTTTCAGCCAATATGTTGGCAATATCTGTTGGCTCAGTATAGGAGGTACATTGTGCAGTAACTCAGAGCAAACCTGGGTATTGCCATGGAGATTCATTATATAACTATAGAAAGCTTTGTGGTTGTTTTTAGTGTCTGCTGCAATTCCACCTTCATAGCTGGCTTTAGAGGTTTTGATGAGGGATCTCAACTTTTTGTTGAGGCTAATAAGGGAGCTTTTCCAGTCTTGGGACTTCACCTTTTTCCTGCAACATTTTCTTCCTTCTGTTGTAGAGTTTATTAATGGCAGTGGACCACCAGATTGGCTTCCTTTTTAGGAGGAGAGTGTCTTGATTCTGTTGGGTATGGCTAGTTCCATGCATTTATGTACATGATCGTATAGTGCACTAGTGTATGATTCGTCAGTCATGCATCTATTTTCCATTGATATGGATGCCGTGAAGTTAGCCACCTCTGTTTTTTTAGGAGCCCAAAGTCAGCTTTAGACAAGTTTTTCATGGTGGTTACCTTTCGGGGGGGGGGGGGGAGTGAGATGTGGATGTCCATGGTGATTTGTTTGTGGTCGGATCTAACCAGGGAAAAATTGGCTATTGGTCTAGAGCAACGGTTGCCCATGTTACTAATAACCAGGTCAAGGATGTTGCTTCTCGAAAATAGTTTCAGGCAGCCCACTTCACTGAAAGCTCATTTGACTGAAAGCCCATTTGGTCGAATTCTATTAGGTCAAAAATGGAATATAGCCCCTGCCCCACTGCAGTGAGACCCTGGATTGAGAATATAAAGTTAGGTGGGGTGTGGGGGGTGTAGTCCCCCACATTTTGCAGCCAGTTTTTACTGACGCTATATGTTTCAATGTATTTTTAATGGATACACATGTATATAATAGTGCATACAATGCAATGCAATTATGTAGCCCCCCACACCCCTCAATGTGTGGGGCACTGCCCCCACCCCCCCTTACTGTATATTCTCACTCCATGGTTGCATTGCAGTGGGGCAGGGGCTATATTCCATTTCGACCAAATGGAATTCGACCAAATGGGTTTTCAGTGAAATGCATTTTCGGTGAAGTGAACTACCTGAAATAATTTTCGACCAAATACAGTAGACCTATACACACACACACACACACACATATATATATATATATATATATATAGATAGATAGACAAAGTTCTATATCTATGTATCTACAATATTTATATGGGTCTACTTTAAAATATAGAAAGACCACTCAATCGAATCATAAACCATCGAGATGCCAGTATCAAAACCACATATCCGTGAACCATTAAACCATCGAAAACGTTCACGAGGAAAGTAACCACTTGGCCACCAGGACAAAATACACACAATGAAGCAAGTAAAACCCACCAAAGTGAGGGGCTTTTCTCCCCACACCTCCCCTAACTAAATATACCAACTCAGAGATTGCACTATAATAGGCAAAAGTGCGAACTTCCCCATGGTGGCCAAGTGGTTCCCCTCCAGGCGAACGTTTTCAATGGTTTAAAAGTTCATGGATATGTGGTTTCGATATTGTGGTCTTGATGATTTGGGATTTGAGTAAGTGGTCTTTCGATATTTTGAAGTAGACCCATATATACACACACACATACATACACATATATATATATATATATATATATATATATATATATATATATACACACACACACACACACACACACACACACACACATACCTATATGGAGATATATATATATATATATATATATAGATAGATAGATATACAAGTACTTTAACAAGGTTTACGACACAGATTACACTCCACAAGTTATCCTTATCTAGTACCGCCTGGGCTCTATAACTCAACGCTTTCTTGCACACCCCTGCCCACCTTACTTATTCTAACCATAGCTCTACATATTAGATCCTTAACAGTACCATTATATTGAAAAAGTGCATCTGTACGTTAGTGGTCTTTTTTTTTCTATTTTTTCTTTTAACCAGTCCCAAAAGGATACAGTTTCCTTTTGCAAATGTTGTGTTTATGGAATTATGATTTTAAATCAATTGTGTAGTCAATGGGTTTTCAGGGATATTTTGTGATTCATGTTTACCAAAAACTAATAGGCACAAGGCAAGACGAGCATACACTGCAACGTCCAACAAGGTTTAATAGCTGAGTAAAACAAGCTTACAGCAATCAGTAGTCCGGTGCACACTGCTTGGCAGTTACCGGAGTGTGCACCGGACTACTGATTGCTGTAAGCTTGTTTTACTCAGCTATTAAACCTTGTTGGACTTTGCAGTGTACGCTCGTCTTGTCTTGTGCCTAATATTTTGTGATTCATTCAAGTCTTTATGGCAATCCATAATGCACTAACTTAAACATACTCACACACAGTCATACACACATGCACAGTCTATTCGGAAACAATTGCTAATATACACAGATATTCAAGCATATTGTGACGCCCACTGTAATTATATTTAATACTATTTTGGACAATTTCATATACTACAAGTAAAACAATTACAGTACACAAAGACATTTAAACCATTTCAGGTTTCCTCTGCGGTATCAGTATACTGGTACTGGTGGCTGTTGTGGGCAGGAATACTTTTGAAACCCCACAATGTCACTAATACTGCTCTAAATGAGTCATGCAGAAGCTCCTCTGCCTTAAGAGAAAAATTCATCTAGGAAATACTGTAGGGATTCATGCCAGTACATTTGTATTTGACATGTATACAATAATACTTGAAGAAAGCACCGAAGAGCACACCCTGTTGAATTAGGCAAATAACTGAATATACATATTACTAAAATGAAACAGTGAGTGTTTCAGCCTGGGCATAAACCAATAGGCAATAATCAGCTGTTATGTTTTAAGCAACACTAAATACTTATATTTGTAATTAGTGTAATTATTCTATTAACATTAATTGTGACCATTATATAAAACAATGGAATTGGATGTGCTGAGTTCATTCTGATGAAGTTGTTGACGAAAACGGAGCTACAAAATAAAGCGTTAAATTTTTGGTTTATCTGCCTTTGCTTTTGCCTTTGAGCCTGGTTACAGCAGTTTGCCATTTGGTTGCTATACTACAGAATTACTTGGGGACTTATTGGTGGTTGCCTTGGTCCGTTGGTGTTGTTTTTTGTTTAACACTAAATACTTCCCTTAGCACACTTTCTGGGTTTGCATTTAAGACAAAGTTCAGCACAATCTTTAAAAAGACATACAGTACTTCTAGATGCACAGACATCCACAAAAACAACTGAAGTGTCATGATTATTGCAATAGCACAGCAAACAATTCCTTACCCTGTTAGTGGAGCTTTCTGGGTTTAACCATTTTGGGATATATTCAGCAGCTTCAATCAGCAGAAATTCCCCATCATTATCCTCTATTCTGAAGAAAATTAAATGTAGTAAATGTTAAACTTTCATTCAACAAGATACACACTATATTTTTAATGGATCTGTAAAGACAGCATAAAGAAGCATGTACTGTCAGCTTTGCAAAAATACTAAGAATACAAAGTAATGGTCAGAGGTAGACAATACGCAAAAACAAATTCTGGTTCCCTCCCACATCGCAAAATGCCTTGGGTAAAAATGATGATCCTCAAATCTGTACACAGGTACAACTTGGCTGCACACGGATCAGTTTGATTAGACCTTTCCCAGTAAAAAGACAAACTGTGAACAAAAAAAGACAGTAACAGCTTTCAGTTTGGGTAAAATTCAGTTCTTGTCTAGTAATTATAATACCTTGAGCAAAGAAGAAATCTGGAGGATCTCGCAGCTGCTCAGAAAAAAGCAATTCAAGTTTCAGCTCTGATACAGGAGATTATATTCCAGTAATTTACAGAGAAAATAAACCAAATTAATTCAGAGGTGTTTAAAATAAATGAAACAATGAGGGACTAGTATACAAAAGTGGGGAAATAGAAGAAGCTTTAACTATCAGAAGAACTGACAGAACTGCAAGTATTAGAGGCTGAAATAAAGGAAAAGCTGGCTGAAGGTAAGACTTCTCAAGAAGGGCCATTTCAGAAAAAAAATAGATGACAAAGCATGCAGGACAAAACAACATTTTCTGTTCTGCTTGAGAAAAAAAGGAAAAGGCTACATTAATTTTATGAAAGGACAGATAAGTAACTGGACTGGTGTTGCACAACAGGATTTGTTAATTAAAAAGGACACATTGTATGTATGTTTCAAATGTAGCCACAAGAAAGCAGCCACGACCTACAATAGATACAAACATACAGGAAAAAACAGTTGCTCCTGGCAGAATTAAGGCAGAAGTGAAAATTACTAAAAATTGGGCACAGCGGAGTATTTGTGGAAAATTAATAACTACTGCACAACAGGCAGAAGAGGAGCAATTTTATTCCAGCAATCAAGGAATGTTGACAGGCAGGTATGCAATTCACGCTGCTGAATCCAGCTACCCTCTTAATATTTCTTCCTCGAAGATCAAATAAATCTTTCATACAAAACTGGCTAAGGAGGAAAAAAATCTTTTCCCGCAAGAGTACGCCAGTAAGCAGAAGGGAACTCTGCTTCTTGTTCTTCTGACAGCAACAACGCTCACAGACTTTTCCAATGAGAACTTTTCCATTGTTCCAAAGGAAAATGCTTGAGAGAAGACCAGAAACACAATGAAACTAATGAATAAATGGGAGACTATAAAGTACTAATCCCTTTGGATACAGGAACAGACGAGTGAAATGTGGCTTTTAAAGATAAAATTGCTGAGAAAGACTGGAATTTTGTGTTAATTTGTGGGTTAACTGTAAAGAATATACCCACGTTATCATTAATGTTTAGAACAATGTTTAAGGGAATGAAGAAATAATTAAGTAAAATGTTTTTGTTCTTAATATCTATATAAAAATTATGTAAACCATATGCTACACTACAAAGCAGTTCTGTATAAAATGTAGTCAGGGGTATTTTAAATGCAAGGTTGGGGAGTCTTTTATCGGTGACTGCTGTACATGTTAAAGATAAAACTAGAAAGTACTTTTCTTGGTGTAAGGTACACAGACTTTAATCTGTAACAAGATAAGAAAAGCTTGACAGAAGCAATTTAAAATTAATATAATGTTGAGATCTTGGGCTGCTGGGAAGGGAAAAAAGTGTACCAATCACATTATAACTAGGGTAAAATAATAAATAGGGGTGGGTTCTATACTAATGTCCTTGAATTAAGGTATAGACATTTTTTAAGCAAACATGCTTGGAAAATTAAAACAGAATATGTCAGTTTTCCTGCATCTGCAAAGTTATAAGCTATTTTCTGTCCATCAGCAAATGACGTATAAGCAATTAACCAAGAGAAACATCAACAGTGTGTTCTGAATGAAAGTTACAAAGATTCTTTCTTGTACCTTTAAAGTTACTAGCTTTTTTCTCTCATTACCAACTACTGTTACTTGTACAGGAATGGTCTAGAGGTGCAAGCAATTAAAAGAGCTCTGAGCATTCTCTGATGACACAGATGCACCATGTTTACTGAAATCAAGCAGTTTGGTGAAAAATAAGATGTATAAAACTGTGGAAAATGAATACGTTAAGTAATTAATTGCCTTCCCACCATCCTTAATACTTTCCTGTATTTACGAAAACACACAAGGCTGAAGTCCAAGCACCTCTGGAACAGTGTTCAAATGTTAAAATAAAAGGAATCACAAGTTGAAAAATATAAAAACACCCCAGTAACAAAGAAACGGTTAGTGCTTTCATTTGAACAAGTTTCAAACTTCATCAGACAAAACAGTCTACATGCATTCACCTTAAATACCCTAATATAGGTTCATAGGTAGGTACTAGGCTATCGCCCCAAGGGCCTACGTAAGCCTAGCCAGCAAGGTACCATAGCTTACGCCACCCAAGAAAGTTATTTTCCTGTGCCACTGTCCAGCAGAGAGACAGAAGTGATCCCTGGGGTGTATTTACTATTTCCCATCCACTCATCAAGATTTTTCTTGAAGAGTGCTAATGAAGAACTTTGCTTGACATAGATGGGTAGCTTGTTCCAGAGTATAGGAAGTCTCTGGGACAGAAATCTATCCCTCCAGCGTGTCCTGTTTATTGTGGTGACAAGGTTTAGGTCCCTAGAGCGTGTAGCTCGGAGGGATTGGGAATTCTTTAGGTGTAGTATGTCCAACAGCTCTGGGTTTGACATAGCTTTATATGTTAGGTAGAGATCACCTCGGAGTAGGCGATATGCTACGGAGAAAAGCTGGGGGGTTTTGAGGCGGACAGTGTAGGGCATTTGTTTGAGGCCAGAAATCCTCTTTGCGAGGTACTTCTGTGGCCTTTCCAGCTGCTGCAGATGTCTTGTGAGGTATTTCCAAAAGGGCCATTGTACTCTATAATGGATCTAATGAGTGATGAGTAGAGGGGAATAATGACCTCTTTTTTTCCTGGAGGAGAACCCTTTTATGATGAGGTGTGCCACATAGAAGAACTTCCTGACTACTGTGGCGATGAGACTATCAAAGGTGAGACTACTGTCCACCTGGGTCCCAAGGTCTCTTATCACGCATTCGGTATTAAGTACATTGCTGCCTATGTGGTAGTTCATGGTTCAATAGTGACATGAGGTAAAGAAGCCTTGGGGTTTACAGTTAGAAATAAATGAGCTAAAATGGCAAATCCTCTTTCAAGCAGACAGTTGGCCTGGCATCAGTGATTGCACTTCTATCTCGGCCATATTGAAACTAAAAGCACTTGAAAGAAAAAAGCTTTTAAAACAACAAAAAAAAGGGTGTTTGACAACTGGCAACAACATACAGTTTTAGACATTAATTTATACATTCTTACACATATTTAAATATACATGTATACTATTTTTGAATATTAGTTGTATTAAATTGTTTTAATGTAGTGTTGACAGTTTTTGGTTTATATGAGGCAACAGTTTTATGTTCAGCTGTACATCATGATGACTGACACTGTTTTTAACCAACAGAAGTAAATGTTAGGGTATTTAAGGTGAATGCATGTGGACTATTTTGTCTGATGAGGTTTGAAACGTGTTCAAATGAAAGCGCTAACCGTTTCTTTGTTACTGGAATCATTAAATACTTGGTGTTTTTACATTTTTCAACTTGTGATTCATTTTATTTCAACATTTGAACACTGTTCGAGGTGCTTGGACTTCAGCCATGTGTGTTTCCATATTACTTTCCTGTATTTAATATAACAGTGTGTACAATTTAATTTATTTAAAAGATAGCCAGTGCACTTTTTGTAGCTGAAAGCATACAAGCTGTTTCAAACCTGGGAGGGGAATACAGATAAGAAAAGAACAGACAGCAATCAGTGTAAGTGGCAACAGGGTCTAATATGTACTTCAGCATGGATAATCTTAATTTTAGAATAATGCTTGTTCATAGGTTCATAGTTGTGTACTAGGCTAATGGCCCTGGAGCCTTTACAAGCCTAGCCCAAAGAAGTACCCTGGGTGAAGATGTCAAGTTGGGCTAAAGTGCTCCTAACTGTAATGGTAAACTTACATTTTATTGGAAATGCACATAGTTTTGCATGCTTGTAAGTAAAAAGAGAATGGGGTATTAAAAATTCTACTTAATTTTTATTTTCAATGTAGGAAAACGTCATAAAATGTGGAAAAAGTTCAAATGGAGATGAAAACCAGCAACTGCATAAGACAAAATTCAAACATAAATGTAATTATTTAAGCCAAATGCTGGAAATAAAAGGTGAAAATAATTATGTACAACAGGAAGGAGTATTACCTTCCTATCATAATAGCTACTTGGTCCATATTATCATGGAATGAAAACGGCCTTGCAAGTGTAGACAAAAAACAAACTGTTTTGAATTATGTTAAGAACTGAACTATAGGATGCAAATAACAATGCTGCAGGAGACACATCTGGATAAAAATAAACACAAGAATATGCAAAGAAAGGATTTCAAGACAGGCATTCAGTACAACATCTAGGACAGAGTAATACTGACTGTTAGAGGGGGCTGCAATAGTGACAGATGAAAAAAATGATAACTGCACACTTGTGGTAGCAAGAGGGTATTGGCTAGGGGGAGGATTATGCTAACATATATTTATATTCCTGAAAAAAATGCTACTGTGGAGCTTAACAGAAGTTTGGGAGAAATAATCATTCTTCTGCACAAATTATTATTAATGGATGGGGACTGGAACTTAATTTGGAAAAGTAAGCATATATCAATGGTACCTAGAATGAAAAACAACAAAAGAAGTTAGATTTCTTTAGATATACTTGAGAAAATATGGTACTGAAAAGTATGAACTGAGAACTTACATATTATTCCCCATAGTGCATTAACCGGGTTAGACAGAATAAGTATGTGTGTTTAACCGAAAGCTTTAACACACATCCAAATAACTACTTTAGATCATGTATCAATAACAACAAAGATGCAGAGTAATGAAGTAAAAATGAGACACTGGTGCTTTCCTACTTGTTAAAAAGACAGCAATTTAAGGAACAGGTAGTGGAAAGGATTTGAGACTTACTAGAGAGGCCAGAAATTTCTTCAGCGGGTATAGCTAGTGACTGGAATAAAATGCAAACAGAATTTAAAAGCAGGGGTAGAAACAACAGAAAAATATACTTATTTAGATGGGCTGACAAAGATTAAAGTACTGCAGAATAAGAAAAAGTTCTGAAGAAGAAGAAGATCAGCAGCTGTAGAGTGCTGAAGGGAAAATAAGGAAGTATTTTGAT
This sequence comes from Protopterus annectens, assembly GCF_019279795.1. Taxonomy (NCBI): domain Eukaryota; kingdom Metazoa; phylum Chordata; order Ceratodontiformes; family Protopteridae; genus Protopterus; species Protopterus annectens. Next base: position 366,083,396 of record NC_056748.1, on the reverse strand, counting down.
AATATGCATGAGTTTAGAAAGGTTGCTGTTAAGCAACTATTTTTTTTAATAACTCCAGTTTTAGAAGAACAACTCAGGCAACAGAAAGTAGTAAGGATGGTTGCCACTACTATAGAGCCTATGACAAGAAAAATAACCACAGATCCTATACAGGTATTAACAAGTATTTCAGAATGTACATTAACATTTGTATAAAGCAGAAAACTATGGAAACCAAGAAAAGGCACAGACGAAAATAATTATGGAATACTTAATTATTCCAATGTTAGAGGAAGATGAATCTCAACAAGTGATAGCTAATACAGGAAGAGATGAGATAAAATCAATGATGTATATCAACGGGGAAGTCTGCAGGAGCAGATGGTATTGCTGTGGAAGTCTGGAAACTGGGAGGGAAGAAATGATAAAGCTATGAGAAGGTTTTGCTTAACAATATTTTAAAAGAAGGACTGAAACGTCAGCATCTTGGAAGTGAGCTCCAGTGGCTGCACTAACGAAAGGGGGTAAAGAACCTTCATATCCAGCTTCATACTGGCGCATTTCAAATTTAAACCAGATTAATAAGCTTAAACATCCAAGCAAACTATGAGAATGCCAAAGGTGTTGCCAAAAACTGAGAAGAATGGATCTATGTTGTTTTGTGGAGGGGAAGCAAACATTTGAAAACATTAATAAAACTATAAACCATAGGGAAGTAGAATGCAAGAAAATACCACTATTACTGAGGGGCATTCATGCAGAGAAATCTTTCAGTAGACTCAGCTGGCATTTTATCATTAGGGCAATGGTGTGGCATTTACATTCCATTATAGAATGTGCTTAACTAGACAAATATATACACATGATTTGCTTTACATTTAGAGACACCAGCAAGGAAAGAAAGAAAAGACTCACTAATTCAAGGATATAAAATGGTATTCAAGAAAATGTAGCTTTATTTACAACTTTATATTATTTTGTATTTGAAAATTCAAAAGAACATTTCAGTGTAGTGGAATATTTCAAGACAGTTTCAAATCTTTTCAAAAATAACCATGTATTCAAAATTGGTTCAGCAATACCTATATTTATGAAGACAACAAGGAAAGGCGTGCGTCAAAACAAACTAAATATAAACAAAGGGATAAGAAGGAAAAATAAAGCCTGGAAAGACCACAAATAGAAGTTATGTCCTTACCATAACGTTCCATGTGGAGTGTTCATCTCGCCTTTGTTTTTACACATGGGTTCGGAGCCGATCCTCGGCTCCGTGTCGGCCGCTTGCAAGCTCTGCATCGAGAAGAAGCTCGAGATCACCTAATACCCACAATCCCCCTCTGCCTTTACCTCAGATCTAGTTTGCAAGCAAACCAGCCATAGAGAGCACACACACATACCAAAATTTACATAATGATAGGATCATCTATATACATATATACATATATATATATATATATATATATATACACAAGTGTATCATACAATACAACTATTGCAACTGCAGAAGGAGAATACTCCAGACCAGGCACCAAATCGAACGTTCTTCCTAAGGGTGGGAAGGGTGGGAGTGTAAGAACAAAGGCGAGATGAACACTCCACATGGAACGTTATGGTAAGGACATAACTTCTATATGTGAGAGTGTTCAATCTCGCCTTTGTTCTTACACATGGGTAGCGTCCCTAGCTCCATGATCCTGAGGAACTCACGGGAGAACGTTCTTGAGCACAGTGGAACCAAAGGTTGCCCTATCCCTAGAAACCCTGTCCACTTTGTAATGAGAGATAAATGTATGTGGTTTAGCCCAAGTAGCAGCCGCTGAAATCGTGTCTAATGGTAAGCGAGCTGCGTGAGCTAAGGATGTAGACACTGATCTCGTAGAATGTCCTTTAGGTTTGACCGATAAGGTTTGATTAGAAGCCTCATAAACGTATGTGATACAATCAGTTAGCCATTTGGAAAGAGTTTGTTTCGTAACTGCTACACCCTTCCTGCTGTCAGCAAAGGCTACAAACAGTTGATCAGATTTCCTGTGATCTTTTGTTCTATCCAAATAAAACCTGAGTTGTCTATGGACATCCAATTTGTGCAACATATACTCTAATTTATTAGAGTGATTTTTGAAGAAGGTGGGTAATTCAATGGACTGATTAATATTATTAGTAGAGCAAACTTTGGGGAGAAAGGATGGATTAGTGCGAAGAGATACTCTGTCAGAGTGGAAAATCAAATAAGGGTGTTTAATAGAAAGAGCCTGAAGCTCAGACACTTCGTCTAGCGGATGTAATGGCCACCAGGAATAGAGTTTTCCACGATAAAAATTTCAATGGGCAAACTGAGGCTGGTTCAAAGGGGGGCAACATCAATTTAGAAAGTAAGAGGTTCAGATTCCACGGTGATGTAGGAATTCTAACTGGTGGTCTGATATGAAAAGATCCTTTTAAAAAGCTTTACAAAGTCTGTGAGCCATAATAGGCACCACATTCTTCCACATGAAAGTTAGAAATGGCAGCCAATTGCACTCTTAAAGTAGCAGGAGAAGCTCCTTCATGAAACAATTCTGTCAAAAACTCCAAGATCTTGTTCAACGGAGCTATAACAGGGTCCAAATGATGTGAATTAGCCCAGAAGACGAAACGTTTCCATTTACTGGTGTAGGTTTTTGTAGTGGAAGCTTTATGAGAAGCCACTAAAATATTCTGAACCGCCGGTGTAAGGGAATCAGACCTGGCTAGAAAGGGAAGCGAGCAGCCAAGCTGCTAGATGGAGTGATTCGAGATGGGTGAGGAACTCCTGACGAGTGAGTCAGTAGATCTGGCTCTGGGTCCAGCATCCAAGGTCCCCGAATGCGGTGATGCAATAGAAAGGGGAACCAAATTTGACGAGGCCAGAATGGGGCAATGAGGATTATCGTCCTCTGAAGGTTGTTGGCTTTCTGCAGAAACTTTGCAATCAGGGGAAAGGGTGGAAAAGCATACAGGAGACCCGCGGGCCAATCGTGCACCAGCACGTCCCTGGGGACTTCCCCTGGAGGGGGTAATAGGGCAAAGTAGCTCCTGCATTTGGCGTTCATTGGAGACGCAAACAGATCGCAGGAAGGCTGGCCCCACTTGCGAAATATCATGTTCGCAATTGACTGTTTGAGGGACCACTCGTGAGGCAACAGTATTGCTCTGCTCAGCCTGTCGGCTATGACGTTGGATGACCCCGGGATGTGCGTTGCGATCAGAAAGCGACCCGTGGACTCCGCCCATTGCCAAATGCTCATGGCCTCTCTGCATAGTTGATAAGACCTGGTTCCCCCTTGCTTGTTTATGTACCAGACTACGGACATGTTGTCTGTCTGAACTGCAATAGTCCCTAGAGGAAGAAGGGGACCAAAGTGTTGCAACGCTAAAAACACTGCCCTCAACTCCAGAACATTGATGTGCAGATTGTACTCCAGATTGGTCCATTCGCCTTGGACTGTCTGTCCCTGAAAGATGCCCCCCCCACCCTATCAGGGAAGCGTCCGTGGTTATCGTCGCTGACGGTGTGGGTAGCACAAATGGTCTTCCGCTGGAAAGGTTGCAAGTCTGAAGCCACCAAGTTAGGTGTGATTTGCATGTGTTTGTTATCAGAATTTCGTGTGTCAGAGGTAGCTGTTGGAACGACCATTGTGCAAACAGCAGCCATTGTAGAACTCTCATGTGCAGTCTTCCCAATGGTATTGCAATGAGAGAAGCTGCCATGAGACCCAAGACCTTTAGAACCAGCTTTGCCGGGGATTTTTTGGACGACAGAAGGAGAGAAATGTTGTTTTGAAGTGCGACTATCCTTTCTGTAGGAAGCCTTAGAATCAAATGATGCGTATCTAATTCCGCTCCTATGAATAAGATATGCTGTGATGGCTGTAGTAAAGATTTTTCGAAATTTACGGAAATTCCGAGGTGAATACAAAGTTGTAGGGTGTAATCCCTGGCCTGTATCAGTTGACGCCGGGTGGTGGCAGACAGGAGCCAGTCGTCCAGATACGGAAATACCTGGAATCCTAGGCGCCTCAGATGAGACGCTACCACTGCCATGCATTTGGTGAAAACCCTGGGGGCTGAGGTCAGACCAAAGGGCAGGGCTCGAAACTGGTAGTGACTGGCTCCCAGCTGGAAGCGCAAATGATCCCTGGATGCCCTGGCCATTTTGATGTGGTAGTATGCGTCCTTCAGATCTATTGAGCACATCCAGTCATCCTTCTGTAGGAATGGAAGGATCGATTGAAGCGTGACCATTCGGAACTTTTCCTTCTTGACAAAGGTGTTGAGGTTGCTTAGGTCCAGAATCGGCCTCCAGTCCCCTGTCTTCTTTGGAACTAAAAAGAACCTTGAGTAAGTCCCAAATCCTATTTGGTCCGCTGGGACTGGTTGGATGACTCTTTTTTTCTAGCAGCTTTGAAATTTCTATAGCTGCTGGGTCTCGCAGATGGGGCGGTACACATCTGGGAGTTTTTTCTTTGGAATGGGGGTGGATAGGAATGGTATTTTGTAACCTCTGGTAACAACGCTTTTTACCCAGTTGTCTGTAGTAAAGTTTTGCCAGGCCTGAGGGTATAAAGCTAGCGACCCCGACTGCCTCCAGAGCAGGACAGTCGGGCCTCCTCTCAGGAGTGCTGGAAAGGTTTTCCAGGGGTATCCCTGTCACCTTGGTTTTCGGACCCCCTCTGCCGCCAGGCGGCGTCTTCCACCTCTGCCCCTCCTCTGCCTCTAGAGGGCATCACCCTGTGTGCCTGGGAAAGATCCTTGGGGTTTTGAAACCACATTTTCCCACCACGTTGCCCTTTGGGGTGCGGTCTGGAAGGGGTGGAAAAACGGACTCCGACAGCAGACAGAGTCTTTCCCTCCTGTTCACACCGGGTAAGGGTCTCCTTTACTTTAGGGCCAAAAAGTGTGACACCATCAAATGGGGCGTTAGTAAAGGAAGACTTGAAGGCTTCCGCAAATGAACATAAGCGCATCCAGGATTGCCTACGAAGAGCAATCGCTGAAGCCGCTGCCCTACTCGATCCTTCGGCTGCGTATGATAGCAGCCTCATGGATGAGTTAACAATGGATGTAAGGGTATTTAGATGTGCTGAAACTTTCTCTGAGACCGCAGCATCTGTAGTACCCTGGAGGGTATCTCCCAACTCTTTGACTAGATCCCTCTGTAAGCGTGTAAAATGGGTCAAATAGTTCAGGGACCGCATAGAAAAAGCCGCTGAACTAAAAATGCGCTTCCGTATCTGTCCATAGTCCTAGAATCTCTGTTAGGCGGATGGACAGATGAGGAAGATTCCGACATCTCCTTTTCGTGGCGCTGCCACCACCATGGCGTCCACTGGAACTCCTTTAGTGAGGTAAGCCTTGTCTTGGGGTGCAGTGATGTACTTATTAGGCTTCCTAGGGACCGGTTCCACCGTGTCAGGTGTCTCCACGCCCTTGAGCAATCAACTCCATTAACTCATCAAGGCGGAGTGACCCAGGAGCAGGAAGGGCGAGCACCAAATGCCTTCAGCAAGACTGACTCATCCTCAGAAGGGGGGAGGGACTGCCAATCACCTCTCTGCTTCAGGATCTCCAAGATGTCAGAAAAAGAGACATCTTCTGAATCTGACTTTGGGGACCCTTCTGACTCATCCAAGTCAGTATCGGATGTTAAAGATTCTTGTGGAGAATCTAAGTGTCTCCTCTTACACAATCTTTTCCTAGGGACCTCTTCAGGGGGAGCATCCGAAGAAGCCTCCGAGGAAGAGGGGGCACCCTCCAGGGGTGGCTGAGACACCGGTGCTCGACGCTTGGATGTGGCCGTTGGTGCAGAGGAAGATAACGGTCCTTTATGGGGAGGAGAGGCTGCTTCTACTGATGTGGTTGTCTGGGTAGACAACACCTTCCTCATGAGATCGAAGGCCCCCGGGTCCCGAGTCGAGGAGTCTCCCGGTTCCGAAGAAATGGGAAGAATCCCCGAGACAGGCACCGAAGACATCGACCCAGAGGACGGAACCGAATCGATCCGCGCCGAGGCCCCGAGAGGAAGAGTCGGAACCGAAACGTCGGTTCGACTCTCGGCCCCAGAACCAAGGACGGATCGTCGGCTCCGAGACTCCGGTACCGGATCCGACGGAGTCGAGGTGAAAGGAGCAGACCGAGAAAAGGACGGTTCTGGCACCGAGGGCTCCACAATCAGTAGATCAACCTCTTCCGGCTCCAAAGACTGGACAGGTCTCGGAGGAGGAAGGGATGGAGATAATGGGAGGCCTTCAAGTTTCGACACCAATTGGGTGGAAACTGAGATAAGTTTGGATAGGGCCGAATGTTCCAATAACTTCTGCACCACACGGTCCACATCGATATCGGAGAGCTTAGAAGAACGGGTCGAAGGAACCGAAGACGGAGCCGACCTCAATAGTGTCGAGGAGGGAGCTCCATCACCGGTTCCAAGACTCGAGGCTCGGAAACTGACAACAGTTGAACACTCGGCCCCGAAGTCTGTGGAACCGGTGATCTAACTTTAGTCGAAGAGCTCAGAGCCGATGACTTGGGCTCCGACGTCTTCGATTCCTTCGAGGACTTGGATGCCTGGTCAGAAGCATCCAGAGCCTCCTGAAAGGAAGGTTTTAATAAACCCCTGTCCATTAGTTTCCTGCGCCTATCTGTCATGACCCTCCCACTGAAAGAATGACAAATAGAGCAGTCTTCTTGCAGATGGAGAGGGCCAAGACAGTAGACACAGGAACTATGATTGTCAGTTACTGACATTTTTTGCCCACATTGGCAACGCTTGAACCCTGATTTGGCCTTTTCAGACATGTCACTCTAAGTAGAAAAATAGTCAAATCCAGAAAAAAAGTCAAGTCCGGTAAAATTGTCAAATCCAGTAGCGGTTGTCAAATCCAATAAGGGGTTGTAGGCCCCGAAGAGAACTCTAAGTTTTATAACTTAACGGTACCGAGATTCCCTTATACCTTACCACACACACACAAATTATCACTAAACAGCTTATAACACTAAAGTACCAAGAAAAAATACAAGAATAAAATTCTAAATCTTATCTCAGGTGCTCGAGCTCGACCCAGTGATGCGAACACTGCAGCGGCAAACTAGATCTGAGGTAAAGGCAGAGGGGGATTGTGGGTATTAGGTGATCTCGAGCTTCTTCTCGATGCAGAGCTTGCAAGCGGCCGACACGGAGCCGAGGATCGGCTCCGAACCCATGTGTAAGAACAAAGGCGAGATTGAACACTCTCACATTTAATGTTCCAAGTATACCGAACTCCTGGAACAAACACATGTTGAAGATTTTTAAACCAAAAAATACAAGACTAATAATGGTGGTCTAAGATAGCATGTAAAGTCCATAAAACAGGGAGAAAAGATGAATAGAGGTTCTGTAATACAGAACTGTAATTAGTTGCACCTCTTGTTGCAGGCTGCAATAGACTCACAACTGAGAGTCTGTATATTGACAGACACAATAATGTAGCAAGATTGTTGCACTGAGGACTGTAAAAAGACTACAATATATTGAGAAGAATATATTGACTAAAATATACTGAGAAGCAATACCTGTTAAAATGAGAAATTTAAGGAATGGGTATGATAAAATGAAACTGGAGTTTAAAAAACAAGACAGAAATAAAAGAAAAAGAGATACGGTTACAAAGTAACAAGAATTATTCAGAGGGGATGACAAAGTCTAAAGTATTACTGAATACGGGGAATCTCACAAAACAAGAAGAGGTGCAATTGCAGAGTACTAAAGAGAAAATAAGGGAACACCTGTATAACATGCATGGAGTTTAGAAAAACTGCTGGTAAACAACTGTTTTTGGATAACAACTTCAGACTTTGGCAACAGAAAGTAGAAAAGGTTGTTGCCAAACTTAGCCTATAACAAGAAAAATAACCAGAGATCCTATTATGGTATTAGAGATACTTCACAAATTTTATGAACATTTGTATATAAAGCATAGAAGAGAAGAAATCAAGAAAAAGCAGAAATGGAAATATTTATGGAAGACTTAAATATGCCAAGGGTAGAAGTAGATGAGGCTCAACATATATCAGTAAAGATATGAGGAGATGAGATAAAAACGGGGATGTATAATCAATCTGCAAGAAAGTCTCCAGGAATAGAGGATATTTCAGTGGAAGGCTTGGAAGCTAGGAGGAAGAAATTTCATGAATTCTAATCATACCCTATGACTCAGGAATGGAGTCTACTCCTGTCACAGTACTAGAAACTCTGTAAACATGTGGAGAAATTAGAGACAGTAACCTTGCAATCGAGCCCTACAAGGCCTACTCAATGTATAAACCTACTGTATATAACTTTAAGCAATCTCCAAGTTCCTTACTGTTAGCCTTTACGGTCTCACAATTCATTACCATGCCTAACAAGGAAATTGCACATTTATGCAACTCTTATCACTGTGTGCTAATTTTATTGTAAACTTCGAGAATATGCACTGTGAATTTTATTTCTATTTCGCTGCCTTTTATTTTAATACACATGGATAGACCCTGAAATAAGTATGTGTGAACCAGTGATCCACCTTAGTCAACAAATTTTAATAAATAAATACAACAAAATAAAATACTACCTCACTGCTTAAAAACTGCTACCCTACCACAGGTTCAACTGTAAAACTTACGACCTACTGGTCTGCATGAAACCTGGCTGCCATAACCCAGTGCTGGCATTTTCTACTACCCATGTTAGCTCATATGTTAGTACTACTCAAGTTGTCTTAATGACTATATAAAAGTGTAGCCATACACCATATGGAGTAAAACCAGTAGATTTACACTGTTTAACATGCAAATTTAGTTCCACAGGGAATCTTTTGAGTGATGGACATACTCCTCCAAGAAGTCGTTTATGATACAATGCAAGCCAAAGACTTTGGATCAAAAGTTATCATTATCAACATTTATTGGGTGGAGAAGGTCTAGTATGACAAGGTTTTGGAAAAGAGTTTTAAGTATATCTGAAGAACTAAGGCAGCCAAGCCCTTTGATTTGCTTCTTCACAAGATATTGAAGTATTTCATATGGACATGTATACTTTGAGAGATACATCCCAAATGGTGCTCTATGTTCAGTGACGGTCTAATAAGGGAAAGAAGACTGTGACATCTCCGGATATGGAAGATGTACATTTGATAATTAACTATACATTGTAAAAATATTTCCTTAGTATGACTGATAATTGATGATGAAAGGATAACTTATTGTCAATTAAGATACTTTGATCTTTAATAACAGTACCAAACAAAGCAGAGCTCCATTTATGTGAAAATCAATAGGAAAGACTTGTTTCTGAAATGTAACTACACTGCATTTTTTGCAATAACTCTAAAACAATTGTAAGAACATCAAGTACTGACTCTATTCCAGTACTTCTTGGAGAATAAGAGTTTTCAGGAGATTCAACCACGACACTCTGTGTGCAATCATCTGTAAACTTAGTCAACCACAAATCGTGCATATCTGCCTTCATGTCACAAAAGATTTCAAAAGAGAAGGGAGATCCACTATAGAGACCCAAGGCATTCCACTAGTGAGTGGTCTACTACTGCTTATGAAAGTACCACCAACTCAAAACCACAATAAACAGTTAATGCACAAAAACAAAAAAAAAAAGAGAACCAAAAGACGTATGTGCACTAACAGTGAGGACTCCAGGGCAGTTCAAATTCCAGTCACCAGCTCCATGCGGAACCACCATTAAAAACTGTAAAAGTTATATTTGTAATTTGTGATCCACTGTGTGATGTGGTGGTTAAGATTTAGCCGGCAAGTGTATCAATGAAACCCTCATGGGGAGCTGTACTGAATGCCTTAGAAACACTGAAATAGGAGGCATAGACTGAATGACCCTGATAAATGGCATCAGTCACACAGTCAGAATAAAAATAAGCAGACAATGCCCACCATAAATGTACAGCCAGTACTTTTATTAGTCTCACTGGTATTAAGACCATTTTTAAAGGAAGTTAATGACCGTCTTCTGTTTATAAGAGGAACTTATCCCACATTCTTGGAAAGTGTTAAGTATAATTTTTGTATTAGGCTCCCAACCTAGTCTTAGCTCCCACAAAGCTGCAGTCCGGGAAAGACTTTCCAATACAACCATACCAGATACTGCCTTACAGGCAGACAGAGGTCATTGCTTAGTCAAAAAGTAGAATATATTGCAATTACTGAAGCCTTTCTGAATAGTTCAGAAGGTTTTCCAACTCTGGAATCACTGTACCTTTTCAGTTTCTTTTAGGTAACTTGTTCGAAGGTTGCAAAATGGAACCTTGTACTTAATAACCAGTCTGACTGGCTTTGGTTGGTGAAAAAGTAAATTGTTTGCAGGCAAAATTTGCTACATTTATTCATGGTGTACTAGTTTTTTTTCTTTCTAGGGGCTACAGAAAAATCAGTATGGTATCGTATTTACTCATAATACTAGCAAAACAAACTTGAGTAATCAGCTGTCATGGAGAACACCAAGAATGGTGCATTAAGGTAGACTTTACACAAACAGCAACAGCTAACGTCTTTGTACATGCTTAAAGTTCATGCTCCAAACATATGACAATCCTACTCTCACATGGGGAGTAATTACAGGATCAGAGACTGTGCTCAAAATTCAATGAACCTAAAAATGTGTACAGGATGATACTACCAAAAGCCTATACCAGTAAGGTTATTATTTGGATCAGTTAACACTTGTACTAGTTCTCATGGTAACGCTGTAAAGTCAATACTATTCACTATAAACAGTTTCTACTGCTATCTACTTTGTGACATTTTCTCCTCAAATACAAATGATTAAGATTTTTAGTAACAACTGTCAGGTGAGGTTCGCAAATGACATACTGAAGTAGTTACTGATCTCCCTTAAAGGCGTCTCAGGAGTTCTCAGAAACCATATGACACACTAGCACAATTCTCTCTCTCTAACTCTCTCTCACACACACGCACACACATACACAGATTCTCCACATTCTCTCTCTCTCACACATTCTCTTAGCTTATAAAACAGATTGGTATACACCTTTTTAATTTCTTCAGACTCAGTGATTTAGATGTTTAAGTGGAAAACATTGTAAAATAATGACCATTATAGTGACTGCATTGGGTGTACCATATGTGCTTATAAGAATCTGCATCCTACATGTTATATAGATGGTTAAGCTGTATATGATTTGCTATAATATCTGTCAGCAGCTTCTTGTTTAAAATTCCTGTATGTCTTCTTCAGGCAGATATTTAGAAAAGTGTGGGTGCACATCTTGGAGCATGTGCACCTACTATTCCCATTGCAGAGAATTTTGATCAGGCACATTCTGTGAATGCACAGTCACTTAACGTTTTTCTTATAGCATACAAGGAGTCTAAAGGACATCTACATCAGGACATCTCATATTTACAGTCCCAAAGAGAGGCTGAACTTATTTTCAGGTATGGGACCCAGTTATCAGAGTCTCTTAAGCTGTTACACTGTCTATATTACAAACTTATGTCTGAAGAACTGAAAAAGGTGTGCACCAATGTCAAATAATTAACTAATGTACACATTACTTATGGATTATTTCCTTAGTTATACTTTTGTCCAAAATGTATTTATCCATTTAATCTGGTCATTTACAGGTGCTTTAGGGAAGTCTGTTAGCCTACACACACACATATTTATATACATACATATATACATACATATACATATATATATATATATATATATATATATATATATATACATATATATATATATATATATATACACACACACACACACACACACACCTATGTGCAGACATACATCAGCAGCAGCAGTCCCCTTTTTTCCATTTTCTACATGGGGTCAGGGTATCGTATTAACTGTCGCTATCTCCCTCGATTCAAGTGCCACACTCCTGCCTTCTTCAACACTCGTGACTGTCACAGATCTTCTTTCACACAATCCGCCCGCCTCTTTTCTGGATGTTCCCGTTTCTTTTCCCTTCTTCCTGTCTGCCCCAAATCTTCTTCACCAGATTGTCTTCTGCTTATCTGCACATGTTCCGAACCACCATACTCTGTTCTCTTTGATCTTTTCTGCAACTGGAGCTACTTTGGCTTCTGCCTTATGTCTTCTTTTCTTCGTCTGTCCCACAGTGTGCATCCTACCACTCTTCTCAGGCACTTCATTTCCGTCACCTCTAGCTTAATCTGCTCTGCCTTTGCTGCCCAGGTTTCTGTACCATACAGTATTACTGGTCGCACCACTGTCTTGTACACCTTACTTTTCAGCATCTTTGGCATTCTTCTGTCATAGACTACACCTGAGACTCTATGCCAGATGGCTGCAGTCCTTCTGATTCTAGCTTTGACCTCATCATTCCGACTTCCTTTCTCCTCAACCACCCTTCCCAGATACCTGAAGCTATTTTTCCTGTTCCACTATCTTCTCTTCTATCTCAATTCGCAGCTTCTTCTGATTTCCCCAATTTGCTGCCATTACCACAGTCTTATCTGTGCTTAGTTTCATCCCATGTGCCTTCAGTTTTGCATTCCATTCCCCTATACTTAACTGAAGTTCTTGCTCAGAGTCTGCCTAAATGCCACATCATCTGCATACAGTAACTTTATTGATCTGTCTCCTCCAATCTGTTTGCTAATATAGTCCATCACCAGTATGAACAGCAGTGGGTTCAGAGATGAACTCTGGCGTGCACCCACTTCCACTGGGAACCCCTCTGTGAGGCCGAACACTGTTCATACTTGAGTCATTAGGTCCTTGTACATAGCCTGCACTAATTCTACCAATGTTTCTGGGACTTGGAACCACCATAATACTGTCCAAATCAGCTTTGTTGGGACCTTGTCATATGCTTTCTCCAAGTCTAGGAATGCCCAGTTGGACTCTTTCCTCAACTCTAGCTTCTTCTCAACTATCTGTCTCACTGTTAACATCAGGTCAGTTGTGTTGCACCCTGATCTGAATCCAAACTGCTAATCTCCCATCTTACACTCTACTACTCTGCGTATCCGTTTATCAATCACCCCCTCCAGAACTTTCATGCAATGTGATAGGAGTCTGATGCCCCCTTTGTTCTTGTACATTGGCATGAGTATGCTTACTCTTCAGTCATATGGGATACGCCCCTCTCTCTGCACTGCTATGAGTGCCCCTCAGGAGCCATTTCTCCCCTATCTAACATCTTTATCATACCTGCTGTGATCTCATCCGAGTCTGCTGCTTTCCCTGACTTCATTTTCCTTAGTGCTATACTTACTTCTTCTAGGGTGGGGTCCTATTCTTCTCTCATCATAGGCTGTTTCTAGGGTAATACAGCTTTTGTGGGTTTTTTCTTCATTTAGAAGCTGCTGGAAATATGCCTTCTATCTGCATCTGATGTCCTGTCCACTGGTGAGAAGGTTGTTGTTGGCATCCCTTATGAAAGGTGTCTGATTATCGTCCTCACCTTTCTGTCTTTGCCTTGCAACCTGATATAGTTTCTTTGTACCGGCTACTGAGTCATTCTCCAGAAGTTGGTAGAGTGCCTCCGATGCCCAATTTTTTGCTATTACAACTCTTTTCTTAGTTTCTTTGTTAGCCGAGCAGTACTCCTTCCTAGCCTGGTTGGTCTTTTCCATCTTCCATTTTATTCTGCACTCCTTTTTTTTATGACTTCCTGAACTTCTGCATTCCACCACCGGCTTTCCTTATGTACCTTATTTCCATAGCTGACTCAGCCACATATCTGTTTTGTAGTCCTAACACATGCTGTTTTGAGGCACTGGCATTCTCCTTCAACTCCACCTATGTCCTCCTCTTCTTGGGGTGCTAGAGCCCTGAGTAATTCCTCGAACTGTTGTACTTTCTTTCCAGTCAACCTTTTATTCTTCAGCCTGGTCTGTGTTGACCTTAGAGCCTTCTCTGACCAATGCTTGCAGCAGACTGTGGCAATTAGTGGTTTATGCTGTGGGCTGACTGTTTCACTAGGGACGACTTTGCAGTCATGGATTCTATCCTACTACCTTTTTCTTACTAGAAGGACTTCTAGCAGAGCTGCATGTTGGCTACTTTTGTAAGTGATCTTTCTGAACCATATGTTGGCTACTATCAAGCCATTTGCCAGACAGAAGTCTAGAATGGCTTCTCCTTCTTTATTCCTGTTGCCCCACCCATGTGGACCCAGGCAGTCTTCATATCCTGTTCTGTCTGTCCCAACATGTGCATTCAAGTCTCCAATTATTAATACCAATTCATGGTATCCTGCTTTATATAGCAGGTCCTGCAACTGCTGTCTGAATGCACTTGTTTGCTCACTATCACAACCCTGCTGTGGGTCATACGGTGAGATTATGAATATTGCCTTATCATTACACTGGTGTCTGACTGCCAGGAGTCTGTTATTAATTCTGATGATATCCCTCACGGTCTTCTGAAGCGTCTCTCTCACCACAATTTTCACATCATTTACTAGCCTGTCTCCCTCCTAAACAGTAGACTCTGGATCCCAAACCAAGTGGCTTTCCTGCACTGCCCTTCCATCTTGTCTCTTGGATACACAGAATGTCCAGCCTTCTCTGTATCATCATGTCAACCACTTCCAAGCTGCATTCTGTCAGTGAACCTACATTAAGTGTAGCAATTCTCAGTTCATGTTTGGCAGGTTGATTGGTTTTATGTCCAGCTTTCCCTCAACAGAGCTAACCCAGATAACCCACTGGGCTATATGGCGGGCACACACTGGCCAATAGGAGTATTTATACCCCTCCCACCATTAGCATGGGTCCCTGGCGTAGGTTGGAGTAGGCCGGGTCCTCAAGACACTTATCACCGGTAACTACCCATGCCATTTTGGCGACATTAGTCAACATGACCAAATCACCTACAGCCATATTTTACACAGAGTGGCTAGCCCTGCCACAGATCACAGTCTGTGATCCATGTTCTCCTATCTTGAGGATATTATGCACCACAGTGGATGCCCAAAGGGGTTGGTCTGTATAACTCTTCCATTATAGGGCACCATGTAGAGTCTGTCTAGCTGTCCACAGCTCCATTAATTGTCAAGTTTTGAGATGGAAAAACTCAGCATGTTTTCCTGAGATGGGAGAAACCCCACAGAGACACAGGGAAAACATGCAAACTCCAAACAGGCATTGGTTGGAGGTCAGGATCAAACCTTGTGCATGGAAGGCTAAGACCTTAACCATTATGCCAACTAGTCTCTATTCTATGTGCATACATACATTTGAGTGTATGTCAAGTGCTTGAGCTATTAAAAGTTTGAGTACAAAGACAAAAAAAAAAAAATAAAAACAAAAAGGAAACTTGTTTTTTTGCAGAGGGAAATCCCTCCTACACCCCCAGCCCCCACACCCCCGAACTAATTATAAATCAGCTACAAGACTACACTACAGGTAAGAAAAGAGCAAATTCCCATTCCCCACTATACCACGATCCTGCACATGAAAAAGACCATCAATTTCCAATCTTTAAAAAATTTGATCACTTTTGCCAATGTTCTCACTGTTCAAACAAGTCAACTTTCAAACAGCTGAAATACTCCCATATCAATATCTATACTTGTACATTCTTACAGCTATACAAATATATGTGTGCAAATGCTTCTGTTAAGTGGTTAGATCACTGAAGCAGGATTGGTCATATTTTTACATTATCTGTTTTAACCGTTGCTGAATTAAATGATAGTGCTGTGAATTAGTATGATAGTGCACAGTGGCATAGTGGGGTTAAGGAAGTTTCTCATTTTTCCCTGCTGTTGTGTAATCCTATTCCTTTTCCCCACTGTTGTGTGACATTAGGATAGGTTTTTGTTGGTGGTGAAACAACCTTTTTTTTTTTTTTTTATTACATATGGCATGGAATGATGGAACAGAAATGTAATCTTCTGCTACTATTTTTATGATGATGACTGGCGCACCATACAAGGGAAAATGATTTCCAGCTTTTGATAAACATGAAGGCACTTATAACACTTGAGATATTAATCTAATAATGAAATTATTTTTTATTTTAGTAACACAAAACAATTACAAATAGTTTATAAAATTTAAATTGTTGTCTCCTAGTATCCCTATATCTTTAACAATTAGCATTTTTATGACATCACAATTCATTTCACAATCATCATTTATGTCCTTTATACAAAGTCTCATGATGCGATATGGCCTGAAATTAAAGCAGAGATCATTAGTACTGCACCAGGTGTGCATTTATGACATCAAGGAGAACTTTGGCATATTTTACAGAAGTAATTATGATACACAGTTTGCAATCATAAACATATTTGGTTTCCCTTAGCTCACGTCCCACTGGTAATAACAAAGGGACATACAATTACCTCTTCCCACAAACCCATACCACAGTTTGATACTCTGTATTGCATTACTAGCATTTTATCCATTAAACTGTATATATGGATTGATATTAAATGCTTTTAATTTGACAATTATTCCCTTAGATGGGATAGTGTTCAAATCCTTAGCAACATAAAGACAAGCAGTAATTTGCTGTCAGCCTTTCAACCAGTACTGGTGTTACCTCTTCAAAGAATGCTACAAGATTTAAAAGGCAATATCTTCTCTTAAAATCATATTATTCCATTTCTAACAGATACTTCACCAGTGTCTTTTGGACAATTTCCATTGTGATACTCTCCATGATTTTACACAGAATATTCAAGATGCCGGATGTAAAATCATTTGGATCTGATGTGAGCCCACCCTTTGTAAACTAATGACATTACAGCCTGTCACCATAGGTCTGGGACATGTCCAAACGCTAACATACTGTTAAGACTGATGAATATTTTAGTTAGTTTTTTTTTATTCTTAGTAGGAAACAACAGGTACGTTGTCTGGTCCCACAGAACATGCATTTTTAATTTTAAATGTGGCAACAGTCATCACAGAGTTATGTAAGGGAAGTCACTCTCCACATTACTACAGCATCATGAAAATGTTTTCTACTCGTTGTGAAGTTTGCAAAAACTGTTCTGCAAGTGCATTTATTGAGCCCTGTGGTTGGGTGATCACTTAATTATTTATTAATAATGCTGCATTCACAATACCCTATAACTGCTTTCAACCTTTGGGACCATGCTGGGTTCATAGTTAGGTCTGGAAATGTTCAGTTTCAGCATTTTATTTAATCTAGACTTGATTTATGACTAGGGTAGTTTTTTGAAGGCCAAGCAGTATTCCTGTTTTTCTATTGCATACCAGCTGGATATCTAACCACTGTACTCACATTCGATACATTTGGAACTTTTGGAAAGCAATATAGTTGCTTCACATAAGGATCACATTGTTTTTGTGAGACTGATTTACTGTACCCAATTTTGAAACTACTCAAACATCTCAACTCTATTATGATTTTTAAACTAAAAGCATGGCCCTGGATTCAGAGAAGGCTATAGCATAGACAGGTGTAGTCCCAGCAGGGGCGGCCTTAGCTAAAATGGCACGCTAGGTGAAGCAGTACTCCAGTGCCCCCTAAGCTCCACCCACACCATACTCATGAAACACCCCATAAGCCACACCAACAGGTGGGTCACTCCCCAAGAAAGCCACTCCAGTCATTTCCTTCAATTATTTAAATGCATAGGAAGAAAAGATACCTTGTAATGTAGCTAACTGCAAGTGAAGCACGGTGGATTTTTCCTTTAATAAACCTGCTTTATCTGTTGCTCCTTCACACATATTTTACTACAGTCATGTCCACAGAAAACAGAAGCCCACGTGCCTTGTTTCAAGGGGTTACTTAAGTTAAACTAAACAGTTTAATTTACTTTGGGGTAGGCGAGCGAGCCTTACAACTCAGTGAAAGTAGAACAGCAACTTCTCTCTTCCCCGTGTACAGTAGCTTAAAGTGGCACTATGTCAGATTTTTTGCTACAGTACTTTGTTTACATTTTAGTAAGTCACATGTTCAGCTACAGGCAAGGTTTTCTAAGAGCCCTTTTAGCATACTGCAGGTCAGAGTACACAAACTCAGTGGAAGTTGTTAGAGGAAGTGCTTAGAACTTACAGTTCAGTTTTTCCTTTTGTATTCTCCTTCCCCCACTCCTGAGCAATTAGATTTGCTGAATGACTGGATTTTACTCAGCTAGAGAGGCCATCTTGTCCCAAACAGACCTGGAGCCTCTTTAGCAAAGAAGTGATAGCTACTTTACTATGTACTTGTTTTTTGCAAAACTGTTTCTAATATTCAAGCCTAGGCTATTGTATTTTTCATGCTTGTTCCTACAAATCTTTTTCTCTGCACTGGCAATTATGTTTCATATGGTGTGTGTGTGTGTGTGTGTGAGAGAGATGTAGCTGCGCTTTTATAATCATACAGATTTTCCCTCATTTTACACAGGGTTGCCAGACGTCCCTATTTGGGCGGGACTGTCCCGAGATCAGTAGCCTGATCCCGAGTCCCGCCCTGCCGGTTTAAATCCCGGCCAGCCTCCACTTTGTTTTTTTTGATTGACCCGTATACCTGGCATACGGGCCAATCAAAATTATAAACACGGAGCTTCTTGTGTTCCGCATTAAACGAAGCTCCGTGTTTGGCGGTGATTGGCCCATATGCCGTATGAGCCAATCAAAATTGCTAAACACGGAGCTTCTCGTGTTTAATGCGGAACTGCAATGCATTAAACACGAGAAGCTCCGTGTTTATTGCAGGCAGAGTGAGCTCAGTTCTTTAGGTCTTTAATGCGGAACTGTGTTCGCATTAAAATCTATTTTTATTTTTGGTCTTCAGTTGCCGGCAGGTAGCACCCTTGGAGAATGGGATTGGAGGCCCAGAGCAATGGCCCTGGAGGACAGAGGTTTTCCAAAGACTACTTGTTAGAGAGAGAGACCTGAAACTTGTTTGCGTGAAGAAGACAAGAACCAAATAGCGTTCTAACTTTGTGTTCCGCACCCGAGTTTGTTAAAAACTATAAATCACTTCCTGTTCAGACCACAGATGCTAAATTTTTATTTGGCAAAAACAGCCCTTAAGTTCCATTGAGTACAACTGTTTTATGTATAATAAAAGACATTCTTGTCAGATGAAATAGTTTTACAATGTGTGTTTGTGTGTGTGCGCATATATATATATATATATATATATATATATATATATATATATATATATATATATATATATATAATATGTGCGTGTATTTATATACACATGCACACACAAGATTTGCTGTGGGAAATGCTGGATTGTGAAAAAACAGCCATGCTTGGACTGCATGCCGCCGAAGACCTTTTTTTTTTTTTTTTGGTCTTCACTTTGTCCCTACCTGGGTTGCTGGAAATGTGGCAACCCTGATTTTACAGCACAGCATTGACTTGGACAATTTTGCCTTGCAAAGAAACATGTTGAGTACCAAATGGCCAAATAATTTAAAAGAATAAAATAAATAGTTTTCTTCTTTTCTCTAAAAATGTCATGTATGTTTGGAACTGAATCCAGTCAGTGTTCTAAAGGTATTTTTTTCATTAGCTGATGCTGTATATTGTCCTTCGGAAATCACACCATAACAATTTGTCTAATAGTGATTAGTGATTCTATCCTACTGGATTTCTTCATAGGTTCATAGGTAGGTACTAGGCTATCGGCCCTAGGGCCCATACAAGCCTAGCCAAAAAATGTACCCTGGCTTTCGCCACCCAAGAAAATTATTTTCCTGTGCCCCTGTCGAGCAGAGCCACAGAAGTGATCCCCGGGGTGAATTTCCCATTTCCCATCCAATCATCAAGATTTTTCTTTAAGAGTGCTAATGAGGAGCTCTGTTTGAACACCCTAATAATGGGTGATTTCAACTACCCCACCATTAACTGGGAAAACTACTCATGTACCAACTCTTTTGCACTTTCTTCTGCCATTCATTGTGGTAACATGTTCTCAACTATCACATCTTTCCTGAACGTTTGACTGAAGTACAGTTAGTTTACACTGATTAGCATTTGAAAGTTGAAACAAATGCAGTGCATACATTTCCCCATATACTTTTCAGTACTATTCCTAGTCTATTACAGTAGGTAATTACAAGGGTTCTTTTACTCAGGCAGTAAAAAGTAAGTGCTGCAACTAAAATCTCATGGCATCGGTTACCCTGCATTTTGACAAGTTACAGTAGCTATTTTTCTATGTATGTATGTATGCAACACATAATATATGTTTATATTCATGTGGTTGAAAAACAACAGCTTCTACATGCGTTACTGACAGACTTGAAATTCTAGGCATTCTTTAATGTCTATAAATTTCAAGTATGCTATATATCTGATAAAGCAGGTCTTTTGGTGAAACTATGTATGCAGTGCACATAACTGTTTCAGTAGTGCACTACTGTTATTGTAAACTTGTATATTACCTGCTAGAAAACAAACTGGCTAATTAATGGTCATTCAAAAGTCTATTAGATAACAGGTATGCTCTCTTCGAAAAGAGTATTCACTTGTGGTCTCCCCAAGTGATCAATTCCAAGGACCACTTGTCTTTGGTATTTACTTTCCCATTGTCAAGGCTATAGTGTCACTACCTCACTATCTCTCTTCCAGATTTTTCAGGAAGAACTAGTTAACATCAATAAGTTGTGCCTGAAGCACACGCTAAAACTACATGCCAAGAAATGCAGCACAAGTGCTATGTCTTTAGCTGACACTGACTCAGTTATTAGGGACCTGCGCATTTTCACTGGCAATCAGTTATCCTTTGATTGTAATGTACCCACTAATGTTAGCAAATCATTTTACCTAATCACCAGCGTGATTTATAGATACTGCGGTGGTGGTGCTACGGTAGCGTTGTCACCTCACAGTTACACGTTGCCCATTCGATTCTCAGTTAGAGCGTCTTCTGTGTGGCGACATGCGTGAATGGGTGTTCCTTCGTTGAAGGTTGTGCGTTAGGCCCGGCAAGCCAGCACGTAAAAATCTACTGCCAATCATTAGCGGACCGGAGTTCCGCTGTGGCGACCCCTAACCGGGAAAAGCCGAAAGACACAAACAAACAAACAAAACCAGCGTGATTTATAGAGTATAATGTCCCCTTTGTTGTGTACTTGTTTATGCACATAACCTTGAGAGACTGTATTGTTTTCTCATTATAATAATCACATGTATGTCTTTCTAGAGATACCCATAACAGCCTTAACGCATTTTTTCTTTTTTCTGTTTTCCTATAGACTCTGGAGAGATAAACTCTGTCTAACCTGCATAGCTGCAAAGGATCCAGTCCACTGTCACCTGCTGCACATCCCCAGAACTAGTAATATCCTAAACACCTGCTCAAGAGAGGTCATCTTCTACCACAACATAAACAGCACCTGCTGGCAAGATAGCTATAAATCCTAGAGAATCCCATGTTAATAGGACAAACTTCCTTTGGATATAAAGCAAAGCAGCTCCCTGACCCTCTTCAAGCATAACCTGTACGCATGGATGGGCAATCACAATTACAGCCCAGGTATGGCCCCTGAAGCGGTCATTGAAAGGGGCCTAAAACTACATATAAATTAGTCCTGACATTGGGTACTTACAATATAGGATATTGTGGCTAGGTTACTAATATTCCTCTGTATCAGTAGCCACCTGTTAACACATGAATCCATGAACCTAAATGTGCACACTTCTTTGATTTTGGCATCAACACATGCTAGCAAACCAGTATGCTTGACCAGACCCATGAATGGTACTCACAGACCGATTAATCACGTCTGTACATCAGCTACATGATAGCATCACATAACATAGTGTTGTGTAGTTCAGAGATGTGACAAAATCTCCAAAGATATATAGAAGCAGTACTGTCATCCAAGAAGACCTTAGCATGACATGAATGAGCAACAACATTTACATAAGGCCTGCCAGTGGACTTCAGCTTGTCCCAAGCCATACAAATACACACCAGCCCCTCCATGAGAAATAGTCTACTCACACTAAATGAATTGTGTAGACAGCTAGACTGCAGATATCTTGCCAGTGTCACAGCAGTGTTCCCATTTAATATGTTACCATCTTGCGATTGCTTCTCAATGCTATGCACTGATAAGCGATAAAGTGCTACACCCCATACCTGAATGCAACAAATGAAAACAAGGACGTGTTGTCTCAGTCCAACTATAGGACTGCCATCACCTTTTCAAATGTCCACAACAGCGCACCCAAGGTATGGCCAATGTGATGATGTCACATTTTAGGTGTATGCACATGTCTGACATAATGCTGATGGTCAGTTAAACATTAAAGGGTAATGTGGCCATAATCACTTATTATGGAATACAATACTATTATGCCAGGTAGTACAACATTCATACACTGTATACATAGTTTTCTGTCATTTCACTTTCCCAACAACACAATCAGTTTTGCTGTTATCCTACAATGTGTAATTATACTTTTACTACATCTGGGATGCTGGCTAGCCTGCACCACATTGCTGTATTGATGTATGTTGTATGTCTTCCACTCTGTTATCCACACCCTCGTTTGTGTAACTACCACTGCACCCATTATACATTTTGTACAATGAATAACAGGTTCACAAGTGTTTACTAGGCTAAGACCACAGGGGCCTTTTTAAACCTAGCCATGCATCCCAAATCTTTGATGAGTTCTGATACTCTTCATAAGTGTAAGCATGGGCCTGGTGAAGAACTATTTACAGGTTACCCGTTTTCTTCATAGACATAGGTGCCAAACTAGGGATGAATTATTGGTCTCCCATCCAATTGTCCAAGTTGCACTTGAATTAGGGAGAACCTCTACTTCACATGTATGGGGAGCCTGTTCCATAGATGGGGTAGTGTCTTGGATACATACTTATCTATCCAGCAGGTCCTATTTATACCACAGCCAATGTTCAAGTCTTTAGAACAGGTTATTCTGGTACTGTTTGTTTTCTGGATATGCAGGAGGTCCATCAGAGTGGAGTCTGACAATGCCCTCTATGCCAGCCATAGCTCTCCCCTCAAAAGCCTGTAGGAGACAGAAAACATGGATAGGTCCTTGACGCGGTCTGCATAGGATATATTACTTATGCCCTGTATTCTTTAAGTGCGTAACCTCTGTGGACATTCCAGTTGTTGCATATGCCTGGTTAGGTGCATACCAAACGGGGCATTGTACTGAATAATAGGTCTGATGAATGTCAAATACAGTGGAACAATGACTTCCTTGGACTTGGACTCTATACCTTTTTTGGTATATAATCAACAATGAATTGGTTCAAAACACAAAACTTCAAAAAAAATCATTGGTGATTATTATCACCACCAAAATCATCTAAAATAGGAATGGCAAATGTAAAACATGATTTGTGATTCTGTTTGTACCTGCATATTTACAGATGTATCTCAAATAATTACATACACATACATACATATGTGTATGTATACATGTATGTATATATGACAATCTTTATGTTTTTTTTGTCTGAGTAATGTTCATGGATATGCCTATATGTATGCATGCACATAGGCAATTTATTTGCATATGTATACATCTTATAATTAACAGACATGGTTGATACTGGCATCCATATTCACACATACCAAAATAAAATATTTTCATGTTTAGCCAGAAATATGGTGCTTATGAAAGTATATATGAATGACCACACAAATGTTCACACTCGTGTGATTGTGCTACAAATATCTCTGAATTGGATATGCCCTGCATGCATACCTGTCAACTCTTCAGATTTTTGCAGAATGTTCAGATGTTTACCTCATGTTTTTGGTCCGTTTCGCATAAAATTGTGGTATTCTGGAAAATCATTGAGGACTGAATTCAGAAAATAATGACACATCTCAGTTTCAGACTTTACACCCTTCAGCAAATCCTATACATTTTCTACGTTTGTAAAAGTAATATGCCAAAAAACGACCCTATTTTTGGACCTTTGCCCCACCCATTCTTTATGGCTTGGTCCAGACTTCTTGCTGTAAGAGACTGAGCAGCATGCCTGCATGAGAACACTTACTGCAAATTTTAGCATTACACAGTGTTCTGTTTTGAATTTCTGAATATCCACCTACTGTGCTTTATGTCCTGTAAAAGTGCTAACAATGTACACAGATTACATGGTACCTGTAAGCAAACATTTAAATGTGAATTTTATTAAAACAGTAAAACAACAAATACATTTTAATGTACTCTCTAAGGTACCATGAATTAAACTTAATGAATTATACCTACATTTCATTAAGTGCCATTCACTCCAAGTTCCCTACTTTCGTAGATGTACTTACACTGAGAGCAAGTACCACGTTTAAAACAACCATTCTGTTTTTTGTGTTAATTGTATCTTGTTCATTTCAGATGATGTAAGGTACTTTTTCAAACTTTTCCCTTTTTTAATATAATATGGGGATGTTATTCTGTTCACCAATAAGTACTCTCAAAACAAGCAAATATTATCCGAATTATCTTTAAGTATTTTTCCAATACTATAAGTATCGACCATATAAGTAGTAATAAAGGAACTGGTATATTCATTAGCTAATTTCCTGGACATTTTGACCCCCTCCACACTACCTTCTTTTGGAAGCAGGGGAGCTAAAATCCTTCTCTCTCTTTTTTCTCTAACTTTCTTAAAAACATCTTGTATTAATTCAAAGGGTACCCACGGGTACTTTGTTAACTTTAATAGTAGAGTATTTTTGTAAAAAATGGTGTTTAATGTTTGACACAATTTTAAGGCTCAGTAATTAATATATGATGTTTATTGGTTATTTTGAGACATGTGACAGAGGTTATTTTAAAATGGTTTTTAATTCTATGCTCTTTGATTCTGAGGAAGTCCTTGTTATACTCGGGCGAAAGCGCTTAATCATTGGGGTGGAAAAAACATTTCAACTGACATCTACAAAGCTGTTATTCTTTCCAATTTATTGTTTTGTGTTCCATTTCTTAGTTTGTTGTGAATTCTTACTGTAATTGCCACTCAGTTGTCTAATTACGGACATTGCCACTCAGTTGTCTAGTTATTCTCCTGCCCTTCATTCCTTCTCTCTTTACCCTTACCTACAATGTCTTTTCTGCTCTAAAAGCTCCAACAGTCCCTTATGGTTACCTGGCTCTGGTTTCCTACCTTTCTGGCAGTTTTTTTTGCACACTGCAAATAAAGCAAACTGTGTACGACCCGCTCTGCTCACCTACCCTTCCCCATTCCCACCCACCTTCACTTACCTACTTCACCTACCTTCACTTTCATTACATTTATACTCTACACCTCATTGACCACACATCCTACTTCACCTACCAATCAGCTCACCCTCTACACTCTATCAGTCTCTCCTCCAAACTTCCACCCTGCTGAAATACTCATTGTTAACTGTGGTACCAACATTCCAACATTTGTATACTGGAGCTCCTTCTCTCCTGGATCTCTCAGTCTACTTGTATGAAACAGTAATCTTAGACGATGTTAACATCAACTGGAGTACCCTCGAGATTGATTCCCCTAACACCTATATTAACCTGTGTGGCTTCTATCAGCTACTCACTACCCCTACTCATCTAAATAAACACTCTAACTCTGGGTTCATTCTAGACTGGGTCCTCACCTCCAATCCGAACCTCTATCACAACCACTCCACCCTACCTTATATCCACCATCCAACCTTCTTGCCTAGACACTCTCCCCAACCTCACAAACTCCAGCAGTACAAGGACTGCCGTAAACCATCTAATTTTAACCCAGGCACCCTCTACCACTTGCTCTGCTCTACCAACTGGTCCTTCCTATATAATCTCCCCTGGAGGATGCTGTCATAAAATTCAACAATATCTTTCTAGACACACTTAACTCCCTGGCCCCCATCAGGAAAATAAGAATCAAAAGTTATTTCACTCCCTGGTTAACATAAGCCACTCAAACCGTAATGAATACTCTATCAGTAATCTAACCAAAAGACACCATTAACTACCCCTCCTCCTCCTCTCTATCTTCCCCAACTACAGCCTTCTCTTTAAAACCTGTCCCTACAATCTATATCAAATCACTTCTTAGAAAACTGAAAACATGTTCTCCATGAGTTGACAAACTTTCTTCTCAATTCCTAAAAATTGCTGCTAATTATACTTAGCCCTTCTCCATATTAGTAAATTGATCCAAAGAAAATACTGTATTTGATATCTGTAAAAAATGTTATATCATTCCCTTACACAAAGATGGTATCTCAACTGGCCCCTCAAATTTCAGGCCCTTTGCCATTCTCTCTCTCTTGCATAAACATTTCCTTGATTACCTTTGGCTAGAAAATCTACTTATCCCTACACTGCATGGTTTTTGACCAGAACACAGTACAGCTACTGCTCTAACATACTTCACAAACTGTATGACTAACTCGCGAGACAACAATAAGTTTCTAGTGTATTAGCACTTGCCTGGATAATGGTTTTGTCCCTGCTAAAGGAAAAAAACAGCAACTATCAGCCCCCTTAATAAAGGGGGTAGAGCAACACACCCTGAGAGGTATAGATACATGAGCTTAACCAGCCTCAACTGTAAGGTCATGGACTTAACCATTAAGGACCTTAAAGGGATATAGGTGATAAACCAAGTCTGTCTGATGAAGGGTTTGGAGTTGACAAAGGCAGGGCATTTATGTTAAATGTGGTGGACATCTTTAAAAAGGTGTCCATAGCCACAGATGAAGGCAAAACTGTGCATATAACCTACGTTCAGTTAACCAAGCCCTGCAACACAATCTCACATTCAGGCATCATTGACCAACTCTGCCATTTTAATGTCAAGCCTTAAGTTGTCAGGTGGTTTGCTAATTGGCTCACAGACAGATCACAGTGAGTCAAAGTTGGGGACTTCACTTCAACCAGCAGACATGTCAACAGTGTCTGCCCCCTATTGCTTTTGATTTCGTGCTCAGAAGTTCAGGTCAAAAGAGAGGGGCTGTAGCGGACTGTGCTTGCTGATGACTGCAAATTAGGTGCAAATCAATGAATCCACAAACAATGTCAATTGTTTGTCAAGAGGGATGTACACAAACCAATGATTGTTGCCAACGCCAAGGACACCAACTGAGTCCTAAAATATACATTTACTCAAATGTGCATTATTATGGCCTTCCACCAAAAGATATGCCTGCAGACAAACATATAAATAATAATACTGTAACTAACTAATGAGTAGTGAAAGACCTCAACCAACATGGGCGCATTGTGATAAGGAAATCATTGTATGTCACACACCTCATTAGGAAAGGCAGTGCTTTGTGGCAAAAAGGTCCTAATTGCACTGTACTCAACCTTCATACCTTAACAGGCACCAGCAACACATACTCAGTGTGCCACTCATCCACAGCTCATAAGGCATAACAAAGTACCAAACACTGTAGTCATAGGTGACTCTATAGGCAGGCACAATGATGTTCCACTCACCAGGCTAAACAAGGAGAAAGTTACTGTCAGCTGCCTGTCAGGTGCCAGGATCCGCCACATAACGCATGCACTCAGGTCACACCACAAGTACAAATATGACTCTAGCATTGTCCATGTTGGTGTGAATGACTGGAGACGTACCTCCCTGGACTACATGAAAAGAGACATGGAGGAGCTGTCCGATTTTGTAGCCCAGGCAGGTATGACCCTAGCCCTGAGTAGCATCCTGCCATCACCCAGAATGACACCACAGTACAAGGACAAAATGACTGCCTTCAAAAATTGGCTAAGCTTCTGGTGTCATTCTAAGGGGATCCAGTATCTGTCTGCCTGGGATGACATGATCGACAAACCACGATGATTTGTCAGAGATGGCCTGCACCTGTCGCCCTTGGGATTTTGAATACTGGCTAAGGCTCTTGCCACCCCTATTTTGGCTTTTTTAGGCAAGATTCAAATGACAAATTCACCACCATAACTGGTACAAGCAAGTAAAATCAGAGGGTAATGCTACTAAATTCTAGAAGTCTAAACCTCAAAATGCACTCACTCGAGGCACTCCTTAAAAGTGGAGAACTTTGACATCTATGCAGTGACAGACACCTGGTTCAAGGCTCCAGAGAACACCCCTGCACTACCAGGTTATAATTCATACCACACCTTTCAGACACCTAACCTTAACTGAAGCAATAAAGGTGGAGGCGTGTCCATATTCATTAAGGATATCCACACCTCCAGGCTAGTTGCTCAGCATAATGCATCCGAGATTAACCAAGTGCAACTAACTATGGTCAAGACCGCAATGCAAAATGTAGCTTGCTACAGATCCCCCACCATGACCCAGGCTTCCCACTCCTTATTTCTTGATACACTGGAAAATATTAGGGTACAACCTAACACCCTAATAATGGGCGATTTCAACTACCCCACCATTAACTGGGAAAACTACTCATGTGCCAAGTCTTGTGCTCAACGTTTTCTGGAATTCATAAATTACAATGCCTTGGAGTGGAGAAACCTCCGGGAGCAGTGATCCATCTTTATGTGGTAGCACGCATCCTGTAGGTCTATAGAACACATCCAATTGTCCCTCCCTAGGAAGGGAAGAATGAACTGCACTGTGACCATCCAGAATTTTTGAGGTTTGATAAATTTGTTGAGTAGGCTGAGATCCAAGCTTGGTCTCCAGTCCCCCTGTCTTTTTTGGCACTAAAAAGAACCTAGAGTAAAACCCAGATCCTGTCTGTTCTGGTGGGACTGGTTGGATGACTCTTTTTCTTAGCTGTTTTTTCTATTTCTAAGACTGCTAATCCCCTCTGATTGGGTGGTACATCAGGGATTCATTTGACGGGTCCAGGAGATGGGACTTCTTGAACCATATCTTTCCCCTCTTCTGGTTGTTGGGAGTAGGGTCTTTGGGGGTTGGAAAAGCGTATGCCCACAGCAGACAAGGTCTTTCCGTCTTTCTCACTACTTCAAGTGTGTCACGTACCTTGGGTCCAAAAAGTGCAGATTCGTAGATAAGCACATTAACAAAGGAAGATTTAAAAGGGTCTGCAAAATCACAAAACCGCATCCAAGCATTATGTCTCATGACAACACCAGATGTGGCAGCTCAAGCTGCACCGTCCGCGGTGTGATATATCAAATGCATCGAGGAGTTCGAGATGGATTCAAGGGTAGCTAGCTGTGAGATGACAGTGTCACGCACCTCATCAGGCAGTACCCCCACCAAAGAGGAAGCCATTTCAGAAATTGTGTCTCTTTGGAGGTGAGTAAAGTGCGCCAGATATTTCAGTGACCGAATGGCGAAGGCTGCAGAAGCATAAGTCCACTTCCCTAGTCTGTCCATGGTCCGGAATTCCCTATTTGGAGGATGAACAGTGGAACCATCCTCTGCCAGTTCCCTCTTGGTAGCTGCTGCCATGACCATAGAATCAACTGTCAGCTGCTTGGACCAGTGGGGCTGGTCTTGAGGTGTAGATAAAAATGTGTCCGGCCTCTGGGGAACAGGTTCTACATTCCATGGAGCCTTCCTGGCATGCTGCACAATTAGTTTAACAAGATCATCTGCTGGTGGGGTCACCCAGGAAGTAGATGGCTGGGCAGGGAAGACCTGCTCAAGCACAGATTCCTCAGAAGAAGGTTAGAGGACTTCCAATCCCCCCACTGTTTGAGGATTTCAAGAATGTAAAAAATGGAAAAAACTGTGAACGCCACAGACATGCAGGTAGCTGGTGAAAAACTTCTTCTTTATTGCACTCTGGTACCTCGGCCTTCGCCTTCTCAAGGAATACATTTAATTTGTGTTTCACCACACCTTATAAATCATTAGCTTAATGTTTTCAAGCCAATCGAAACACTTCATCATACACTTATATAATTAAACACTTAAACATTTAAACAAACCATCACTCAACCAACCAAATTCATCTCTTTTTACAAAATGTGAAACTTGAACCAAAATAGCAAGACAATGGAACTATAAATGGCATGAAAATATGTGCCTATTAAAAATGTTTAAAATGTACAAAAGGCATATACTTTCTCTTACTATGTTATTTTATATGACTTCATATACAAAATGTGTATCCTGTGTTTGCTTTGTTGCCCAAAACCTATGTTACATGTTCATCATTAATTCCTTAGCAAAATTAACAAAATTTACATGTCTAAATTCATGCCATTGGGAGAAAGAGTTTTAAAGTTCAAAATGAACTTAGACTCCATTTCTAATAGTTTTTTGTTGTTGACTCCAATTTCCCCCTCCACCCTAAATGGCCTTCCTAATACACAAAATATTAATCCTTCCGCTGACCCATTATGAAAGTCTAAGAAATGTTTAGCCACTGGACTCTCCTGTCTACTATTCCTAATGTCTCCTAGATGTTCCATTATTCTTAGTTTGACTTTTCTGGAAGTTTGTCCCACATACCACTTTTGACACCCACAACCAATAATATATACCACTCCCCACGAGTTGCAATCGTAATATTCCAAAGCCCTATATTTCTTGTTGTTAATCTTTGTGCCATCTAGGTTCATCACTCTACTGCAAACCTTGCATTTCCCGCATTTATATGTCCCTACTTTTGATGTATTGATTTTTCTCTCGGGATTCCTAGTGTTTAGGATCTCCTTAAGGTTGGGATATCTGCCTTAAGAGAAGATGATTTTACTAGGAAAGAATTTTCCTACTCTATCGTCTCCCAGAACCAATGGCCATAAACTAAGCACTGTATCCCTCAGAACTTCGGAAAATTGAGAAAATTTGGTGACAAAAAATAATTTGTCCTGTTCGATGGCCCCTGCTTCATTGTTAGCCACCCACGTAGACTTAAAACCTTGGCCACCTGGACTTCTTTTTCTAACCAAACTTTCCTCATGACTCTCCCAGTACTTGGGCCCTGAAAGACCCAATTCCTTTTCCACATTCCTTCTGGCAGAACAGACTATGGCCTCTTGATACCCCCTTGATTTCAATTTGCTTTCTATTTTATCAAATTCACTTCCCACCAAACTCACATCCGAAATGTTGAATCCAATGCGCTTGAACTCACCTGTGGGCAATGCATTTATTAATGCCCCACTGTGCATGCTGGAGGCATGCAAAAAATTATCTGCAGCTGTTTTTTTATAAAAAGGTCTATGCTGGATCCTATTATTCGAATCCACATAGAATTCGACATCCAGATACTGAATATTGCTGCCCCCCTTAGTATAAGTGAAGTCCAAACCATAGGGATTTCCTTTAATTTCCGAAATGAAAGTATCGAAATCCAAGGGATCCCCTTTACATAAGAACAACAGGTCGTCAATGAAACGTCTATATTTGACTACCTTAGTCCTATAAAAATTGTTGGTGTAAATAACAGAATTTTCAAAAAAGGCCATGAAGAGAATAGCATAGGATGGGGCAAAAGGTGCCCCCATCGCAGTCCCTTCATTCTGCAAGAAATGTTTCCCCTCAAACTCAAAGCAGTTGTGAGTTAGGCAGAATTCCAACAGTTGTACAATAAAGTTTGTTCTTGGACCTTCTCCTAGCATTCTCTCTATGGATACCAAACCCCAAACTGTGTTGATACTTGTGTATAGGGACTTGACGTCGACGCTTGCCCAATAGAAATCCTGTTCCCATGCCATGTCTTTAACTTCGATACAGACTTCTCTGGTATTTTTGACATGTGCCTGCACTTTGTGAAGATGTTGTTTTAACACTGAATCTAGAAACAATCCCACATTTTGCAGAAAAGAACCTCTTCCAGAAACTATAGGGCGACCGGGTGGGTTTTCCACGTCTTTGTGAATTTTTGGGATGATGAAAAACCTTGCATTCCTTGGATTTTCCCTATACATCATCTTCACATGTTTGGACGTGAAAAAACCCAACCGCTCGCCTCTTTCCAAAATTTCTAATAATGCAGAATTGAAATCCTTTAACATGTTCGAAGATAACCTAGAATAGATTTTTTCATCATCTAGCAACTCTAAGGCCATCCTGTTGTACCTCTCCCTAGGTAAAATCACCCAATTGCCCCCTTTGTCAGCTTGTGTAAATACGAATTGTTCATTGGATTTTGCTAAGGATTTTGCTAAGGAATTAATGATGAATATGTAACATAGGTTTTGGGCAACAAAGCAAACACAGGATACACATTTTGTATATGAAGTCATATAAAATAACATAGTAAGAGAAAGTATATGCCTTTTGTACATTTTAAACATTTTTAATAGGCACATATTTTCATGCCATTTATAGTTCCATTGTCTTTCTATTTTGGTTCAAGTTTCACATTTTGTAAAAAGAGATGAATTTGGTTGGTTGAGTGATGGTTTGTTTAAATGTTTAAGTGTTTAATTATATAAGTGTATGATGAAGTGTTTCGATTGGCTTGAAAACATTAAGCTAATGATTTATAAGGTGTGGTGAAACACAAATTAAATGTATTCCTTGAGAAGGCCGAGGTACCAGAGTGCAATAAAGAAGAAGTTTTTCACCAGCTACCTGCATGTCTGTGGCGTTCACAGTTTTTTCCATTTTTCCTATTTGTGATTTCAAGAATGTCTCTGAATGAAACATTGTCTGGGGAGAACGAGGGGACTCTTTCCCTTAATCAAAATCAGTGTCTTCTGTGATAGATTCATCCCGGGAGTCAAGGTGCTTCCTCTTGCACCATTTCTTCTGGGGTGGCTCTCCAGTAAGATCTTGTGAAGGGGATTCCGGAGAAGGGGTTCCCTTCACAGGGGGTTCTGATACTGGTGTCCTAGGGGCTGGTTCTGAGCCTTCATAGTGAAGGGCCCTATCCATTATGTGAGCAGCAGGGGCAGTGCCTTTTTATCAATAGGCTCAGGAGAGGCTAACTTTTTCTGTAAATCATCCAGGAGAAAATCTTGGTACTGAAACATGTGAAAAAGGCAGTTAAGAGACCTCATGGCTAGGGTAGTAGAGGTATATACTTTTTTACCCCATCTCTCCAGGGACCTTGCTTCTCTGTCAGCTGGCCGTGGGTTTTTGGCAGAGGAGGAAGCCACTGCCTTGGGGCCCTGTGAAATAGTTTATAGATCCGCAGAGTGGGCTGTAAAAAGGTGCTTGTGAGTGTCAGGGACCCTATAATATCTGTCCGGCTTGACAAGAGCAGGAGGAAGAGAATCAGGGTTGGCACTGGAGTCAGAGAAAACATCATCCAAAACATCCATAACTGGAGGGATAGCCAAAGGTCTGTGCTGGGGAAGCTTGAGGAAAGTACGAAGCCTTTTCCTGGAGTCAGAGAATTCCTGACCCTGCCATTGAAAATGCTCCCTCATGGAATGCAGGACTTCCCCAAATGAGAAATCCTCTGGAGGGGAGGCAGAGGGAATTGATTCCTCAGCATCAGAGTCCTCGTAGGCCTGGAAGGGTTCTTCTTGAGTATCAGAATGCTCAGAATCCCCAGAGGCTTCATCCGAGGAGAGGTCGTCCGCCTGCTCAGTTCTAGGCCTTTTCTCTGCAGGTGGCTGAGAACCCCTGTCCGGATGAGGCTGAGACCCCCTGATAAGGGAAATAAGATCTGCAGCCAGAGACATGATCTGCTTATCAGATGAAAGGGCCTGGGCAGGTTTAGGATGGGCCTTGGCCTGACAGGCAGCCTTAGCACGTGCAAAGGCCTTGATGGACATGGATACAGGAGGCCTAGCAGCCCCACGTGCAGGCGTTACCTTGTCCACAGGAATGGTGTCGGGTAGATCCAGAACTTCGGTTTCCGGAGGAAAATCAACAACCGGCACCGGAGAGATCTCCGAGACCGAAGGTCGTGCTAACGCTGTGCCGTCGGCCTGGAGCGGTAGATTTACCACTTCCGAAGGGACCGGAGCGCTAGCAGAGGGTTTAGGAGAAACATCGGTAGTGGACGCGGGCCGAGGATGTCGGTCCCGGTCCTTGCGTTTTTTAGCAGATTGGGTTGTCGGTTGATCCGACGGCATGATGTACGCAAAAGATTCACCGAAGAAGTCCTCGGCGAATTCTGCCAGGTGCCTGAGAGTGCGCTTATTAAAGCAGGCACAGGCAGCACAGGCCGAGACGTCGTGGTCTGGGCCCAGGCAAGGAAGGCAGAGAGAATGGAAGTCCTTATGAGGTATTTGTTTACCACAAGACAAACAATTATTAACTTTCTCAATTTGTTCTGACATCGGCTGAGGCAAGAATAAATGTTCCCCAACGGGGTACTTAGCTTTTAGATGACTTCGGTACTGAAAACACAGGAGCTGACCGACCGGCACTTGCGAACTGCTTCTGCTTCGGGCATTGCGCGGCAAGAAAGACTGAAGAAGACGGCGTCGGCCGATGCCTTTATACTCCAGCCGTTGTGACGTCGGAGAGGAGGCGACACCAGCCGACGCCGGACCCAGACTTTGGAATTCGGCCGACCGAGGGCTGCCTGAGGCAGGACAACCCATATGTTATGACTGCAGTTGCATTCTTGAAGGACATCTGGGAATTGTAGGAACCGTGGACATAGACGGTGCCAGCGAGAAAATAGGTGTCGGATTAGCTACCAAGGTACGGACATTCCAAGCACCGCTCCGAGAAAGCATCAGCTACATCGTAACCGATGCTGCAAGGGTGATGGGTGTCGACGGGGAGGCACAGCTGTCGGAGCAGAGACAGTATGTACCAAAGTGGGTCTTGGGGGAGGATAAGCAGGGGAAGATGAGATGGAAGATTCCGAGCCAGAGGGGAAAGAAGGTCTAGCTGGAATGGGCAATCCCCTAGCTATCAGAAGCTGGTCCACAACCCGCACTAGGTGTAGCTCAGAAAAAACTCCTAGTGGATCTAAGAGAGGCTGCAGAAGGGGAATCAGGTCCGTCTAGAAAGGGACTAAACCTCTGCCCCAAGAAAGGATCATAAGTAGGAGAATATCTTGTCCTTGGCAGGTAATCGGATTTGGGAGCCAATAGAGCGGAAGAAACTGTCGGCACCGTGGCCGGGGATGGTGCCAAGACATGTACAGTCACTGGACCCATGTAGCCGAAGCAGCTGTTGGCACCATGAACGGGGATGGTGCCGAGGCATGTACTGTCACTGGAGCCCATGGAGCCGAGGAAACTGTTGGCACCGTGGACAGGGATGGTGCCGAGGTATGTATGGTCATTGCAGCCCATGGAGCCAAGGAGACTGATGGCACCATGGACATGGATGGAGCTGAGGCATGAGCAGTCATTAGAGCCAATGTAGTAGCCAAAGACGGCACCAAAGTCAGTGGAGTTGTGTTTGGAACCGAGATATGAGTGAATACCATGGTCGGCACAGAGGGAGAGGACACAGATCCTGGTGCCAAAGAGGTCTGCACCAAGGGCACCGGTAAAGCTCGGAGCTGACTTGGTTCCATAACTGAGTGACTCCGTTTTTCCTTATATTTTTTGGTCTTAGGAGGGGGGGTGAGACCTCCGACCCAGACAGAGCCTCCAAGAAAGGTATCTTGAGTAAACCTTTTAAAATGAAGAACCAGTACAAATGTCAGATTCAGCTTTCAAATGATCCACGCCCAAAAGTAGACACAACGAACATGTGTATCTGAGGCATTTTACATCCACACCTGTCACACTGTTTAAAACCCAACTTAACTTTGTCTGACATGGTAAATGAAAACAATATTATCCTGTATAAGAAATTTAAGGGAGAAATAGCAGTGGAGTTATGTTAGGGAATACCACTAGTAAAAGGGGCCTGTCAAAGACAGGAGAGAGGGACAGTCAAAAGGGGTAAAAAATTAAATTACCAAGAAAAGGGTAGGAAATAGGCCAATGTTATAGGTAACAGTGATAAAAGACTAACTTGATTAAAAATTTTGAAAATTAGAAGAAAAACGGTCATAAAAAACAACAAATTACTACTTAGAGATGGATAACACGTCTGACTAGTAACAAGCCAAATGAGATCTGGAGTATCTAGTAGAGGGGCATTGCGGTTAGGTTCTTAGCTGAGAGTTTTTGGCTTGCGCAAGCTGGGAAACGGCCATATCGGTCCAGAGGATGGAACCGAGGTCCTAAGTGTAAAGAATAAATAAAGATTTTCAACTTCAGATATAATGTTTTGATGTGACGGAATGTACGTGACCCCAGTGTCACAGAGAGCTAAGTGTCTACCTCCATGAGTATCATAGTTAACTCTGCAGAAGGTATCGGTATCGGGGTTAAGGTCAGTCACCACTCCCTAAATTACTCAACCATTCATAGAATGTACTAGGCTATTGGCCTGTAGGCCCTTATAAGCCTAGCCATGAATTTAACCCATGTTGCCTCAAAGTCAGCACCTACTTTTCCCTGTCCAGCAGGAACACAGGTGGGATCACAGTATTTTCCGTTTCCAATCCAGTTGTCCACGTTCTTCTTTCAGAGGGCCATGGAGGTACTGTGCTTAACATGGAAGCGGGAGTGTATTCCACAAACAGAGGAGTCTTTGGGACACCAATCTATCCCGCCAACAAGTTCCATTAATGTGACAGACCAGGTTAAAGCCTTTCATGCATGTTGAGCGAGTGGAGTTAATCTTATGGATATGCCAGAACTCCATCAAGGCTGCTTCTGAAATGGCCTTGTATGCTAGACACCAGACACCTCTGAGCAGTTTGTATGAGACTAAGTAGAGGGACAGGGCTTTTCACCTATCTGTATAGGATAGGTGTTTCAAACCCTGGTGGTCTCTCCAAGTGCTGCATGTGCTTGGCAAGGTATGTTATGACCTCCACGTTTCTGGACTAAATACCCTTATTTATGAGGTGGGCCATGTAGAAAGCCTTACATATAATGCAGGCAACGTGGTAGTCAAATCTGAGGTTGATATCAAGCTGGGTGCCAAAGTTGCTCATGACTGACTGCATGCATAGCACGTTGTTATTAATATGATATTTAGTGGGGATGGCATTTTGCCCAAAGGGAAATAAGGATGCATGTCTTGGCATTCAGCTGAGGCCATGGTTATGGCACCAGTCATTAGTTTGGGTAAGGCCCTCTTGGAGGATGTTCACATCACTAGCGAAATTTAAGATCATGGTACATGGGTTACTCACTAGAATTACCTTAACCTGGTGTATGCCACTAATAAACCTTGCTGGAGAGAATGTTTTGTCTCCCTGCTGGTAACATACCTTTGGAACAGACTACCACTTCATGTCAAACAGAGTACCTGTTTGACCCTCCCAAAATGTAATCTGGATGGTTGGATGGGTGACCATAAAATCAGCCCAGGGGTTCCACCCGTGTCCTTCTAGGACCTGTCAATAGCTGCTGATTGGGAAATTATGGGTAATAACTTTGCTGGGCTTGTAAGTGCCCTAGGGCCATTAGCATATTGACTTCCAATGATAACATGATTCTATATCTCACCTATTATGCAACCTGTTGTAGCACCTTACTTTCTCAAGATACTATGTCTAGCTTTGTCCCAGTTAGACTGTGTATCTCACCTTAGTGTAATTACGTTGTACAGTTTTTGGCATACTACATCAAGTTGATAGAGTCAAATGTACCGTAAGTGATGTCTAGCAAAGGTATTACTCGTGAAACCCTTGTCTATTTCCAATTTTTTTTATGCACTACAAGCTGCCTCATATACACGTTTTATGTATAACATCTTATAAATTTTATAAGTATTACTTTGGAAAAGCTTTCTTGAGCATAGGCTACTAATGAATGGGTTTATAAACTAGGCAATTCGGGTGTAGTTTCAGGAGTTATTCTAAGGGAAAACAATATCTGTCAGTCTGGAATGACATGATGTGATTGACCTCAATGCTGTGCCAGAGATGGTCTTCATTGGTAACCTAAGGTGCTGGTTAAAGCCCTGGCCACCGCCATATTTCCTTTTTAGGCAGTGTGTCAAAGACAAAATTCCCAATGTAAAAACTGCATCTAAAAACTAGCTGAAGGTTATGTGGCAAAATGCTGACTCTTAACATGAAACTGCACTCAATGGTAGCAGTCCTCACCATTGAAGACTTACACATTTAAGCAGTCATGGGTACCTGGTTCAAAGCAGTGAACAGCACCACAAATATACTGGACTCCATCTCCGTCCTCACTTTCATACCAAAAAATGGAAGGCTTGACAAGTAAAGGAGAAGGTTTATCCATATCAATTAATGACGACACTGCCAGATTGGTCAAATGGTATGATTCTCATGTAGATACTTCTGGTACAATCAACCATTCGTAGGATGCCTATTAAAGTAATTTGCAGCTATAGGACCCCCTTCATGATTCTGGACACCCTCTCTGCCTATTTGCATCTACTGGAGTCTATCATGGTACACCCAAACACTCTGGGTTTGAGTGACAAACTACCCATCCATCGGAAGGTTAAATTACTTGTGGCCTAATTCACTTTCACAAAGGTTCCCCCAACTATTTAACTCCTCTGCCCCGGACCGGTTGGTTGCCACACACACAAGGGATGTCAACATCCTGGATCTTGTGGATACCAACATGTGGGACAACAGTAGCACCCACACTGTGAGGTCTACCCTAGAGAGATCTTACCTCAAGTCAGTGTCATTCAAAGTAACTATCACACCTGCCCCCCCCCACACACACACACACACACACACACACACACACACACACACACACACACACACCAGCAAGATATAAAATGAAAAAACTTCTCCAAAGCAGGATTATAACCTCTTACTGGATGGTATAAATAGATGTACTGCACCTCCCCCCTCACAGGTGAGTGGCAACTAGGACGAGTTCGACACCAATGCTCTATAATACCAACACCAGTATTAGTAACTGCATTGACTGCCATCCCTAAGAGCACCAAAACAAGCACCTCAAGACAAAGCAAACCAGCCTGGTGGTCAACTGCATTAACAGGCTCAGAACAAGAGGAAGAAATTGTTGTCAAAGACTAAGAGTGAGCAAGCCCTAAACCCGTAATACTGCCACCTCAGCTGAAACAAACAAATTAAGACTTCTTGTGAAGTACTCCAATGCAAAGTAGAAATCCAAAGTATGTGACACAATTAAAGAGAATCACAAGGCTTTCTTAGGTTACATTCGTAACCTGAACGGAAACACCCAAATTTGTGCCCATCTATGAGTTAATGATACTTTTCCAACCCCCTTGCAGCAAATGGAGAAACCACAAAGGTTCATCACAAGGAAAAATCCAGGTTTTCAGCATGTGTCCTATGTGGAATCATATGAAATCACTGTCACTTAACTCTGCTCTATACAGACAATTCGGAGGCAATCTCTGCCTTGCATTTAAGGCAGTGTTTGACCCTGTGTTACTAGAAATGCTGCATATCCGCAAGTAAAGTAGTACATAGGTTATTCACACTAACAGACATCACCTGGAATGTTACATTAATAGAACCTAGTTTAGGGACTGATTTGTCTCTCAGAGGTTACCACAGCTTTGGAATGGACTCCCACTTCATGTAAAACAGACCACATCATTGGCCTACTTCAAACACAATCTGGTCAACTGAATGGCTAACCATTAATTCAACCCTGTGGTTCCACCATCTTGGACAGAAGCAATTGCTGCGGACTATGGAAGCAAGGCTAGAACTTTATAAGGCTTGTAAGGGCCCTAGGGCGATTAACCTAGTAACTTTTTATGATCTTATGATACTATATGTTGACCAGTATGACCATAAATAAAAATAAACCAAGTATACATACATATATGGAAATCATATTGCAATTAATACAGAAAAAAAAATTTACAGCACAACAGACACACATGCACACACACACCAACACACACACACACACCCAGACCAACACACACACCCACCCAGACCAACACACACACACACACACACACACACACAGGGAGACAAAGACGTACATGTGGACAAAGCCAGAAATAAGGAGTGTGGAGCTCCAGAAACAAGGTACATGTATCAATGTTTCTGTCAAAAATAGAACATTGATGAAACAACAGAAATGTCTGAAGAGTCAGATTGCTGACACAGAAATAGAACAGTGATGGAATAGCACGTTTCAGCATTTGCACAAATTATCTGAAAAGTGGCTAGTGTGACACAGAAATATCTGTCATTATTGCCTGACTTTAGTCTTTATAATTTGACCTGGATTAGTCAGAAAACCACAATGTATGCAAAATTGGCCACAAAATGGGGCTGAAATCTGGGCATTCAGCAGTAAAATGTAGAGTGGAGAGGTATGACAAACAGACAGACACATACACATGGACACATGCGGACACAGCCTAAAGTAAGTGGGGGCATAGGTTCATAAACAGTTACAATAAAGAATTATTGTGCTTTCATAAAGTAAATATTGATGGAATAGTAGGTTTTGCAATTGCACAATTTATCAGCAGGGCCTCAATTCTGAAACAAAAGTAAAACAGGTTTAGCGTTTGTACGAATTTTCTAAAGAGCATCAATTGTGAAACACGAACATCTAGCCTTAATTTTTTACTTCAGTCTGATAAACAGAGCATAAATATGAGGCAAAAATACTGGGATGTATGAAC
This sequence comes from Protopterus annectens, assembly GCF_019279795.1. Classification (NCBI taxonomy): domain Eukaryota; kingdom Metazoa; phylum Chordata; order Ceratodontiformes; family Protopteridae; genus Protopterus; species Protopterus annectens. Next base: position 366,043,018 of record NC_056748.1, on the reverse strand, counting down.
TGCCAGGGAATATCCAGAAAAATCACAAGTTATGAACAATGGAACAAAAATGCGAGACAGAAATATGGACATTCTGCAATAAAATGTACAGGTGAGAAATATTAGACATGCGCAAACATATGCATCAGCAACACCACCACCATATCCTGCACAAATAGATAGGTTAGACTGGAAATCATTAGTCCAATGTGTTGATTACTTCTTAGCAGAAAAGGTCAGGCATGCATGCCATTACAGTATTACAGTTGCACTGCTGGCAAACAAAATGTTTTGAGGTCTTCACTTTTGCAGCTGGGCAAAGAACCAGAGAATACTAGTTTAGAGCAAGGAATTGTGTCCTTACCCTCAGCCCCACAAAAAAAAAAAAAAAAAAAAAAAAAAAAAAAAAAAAAAAAAAGAAAGCCCACCAAGGCAAAAGCTGAAATAAAGGATTGTGTTTTGCATGAGTGGTGGTGGTTTCCCTGCGTTATTTATTTATTGGGGGGGGGGGGCAGAACTCCTAGCTTTACAACCAGACCTAAACAAATGGTGAGTGTTCTCCTCTGCCAGCTATCAATCCCTAAATAATGAAATCCGGATGCATACAATTTGATATTAGTAAGTGCTACGGTTGGATAATCACGGACACCGCAACAGGTTCTGAGACCCTAACCAGAACTCTACCTGTTAGAACACAAAATCTGGACCAAGCCACAAGTAATGGGGAGCTAAGGACAAAAGTAAGGATAATTGTTAAAGATCATGCCTGCACACATAAACAGTTGATAGAATCACAGTTTTCTCCATGCATTTCTAAACTAGTATTCTGAGTGCCAAAACAAATTACTGCCGTTATTTTCAGACTGAAGTGCACAGTGATTTCACAGCGATTTGCCAAATAATTACTTATTAATCGCAAATTTAAGAAAGATGCCCGTCAACAATCAAGACACTCAGCAACAATATGGACAGCAGAGAGCTTAGACTACATCAATAAACCCCATCACAAAATATTTTCCCCCGACTGCTCTGCAGAGTTTTACTCGACACATATCAGCGTAAACAGACAGGCAACGTACGTACATATCCGTGCAGTTGCAATCTTACATAACATTCCCTTCAGTATTATGCTAAAAAGTCCCCTTTTAAGCAAACAGACAAGCACCTGACTGCATAGGTAAGAAAGGGTTTGCATTTTAGTTTGACAAACAGGGATCATACTCATACAACTGAAGCGCCGATGGTGAAAGATCCCAGTTTGTCTGATTACATTGCTGGCAGCATAAATGGAAGGAACGTCATCACAGATATTTAGAATGTGCCACAATCAAACTGTACAACTCAGCATGCACTCCATGACAGAGAATCACCGTAGTTTCTTTTCTAAAACCCTGTCAAAAGCGAACAATTGCAAAACACATTATAGAAGAGCTGCCTATTTCACTCATGGTGCTGCATATTGCAAAGTTGTATGGCAGTGACTGAACGCATGAAAAATAAATGGGATCTTATCTACCAGTAAGGGGATGATTGCTGTGCTATGCCCTCCAGTATCATCTATAAAGCGAATAGTTACATGTAAGGAATCTGCAAATATATAACCCTAACAGTAAAAATTAGTGTAAAAAAATGGGACACCTTGCAGTTCAATCAGCCTGGCTTCACTCCACCTGCATTCTTTCCGTTTCCCAGTGCAGTATTAAGACAGAAAAAAAAAAAGTTAACAGTGCTTTCTATTTACTATTCTGGTAGCTGTGCATAGAAAGGTTACAGTATCTGAGACATTTCGTATGCAAACTCAAAAAATAGTTATGCACTGCTGTATACTCTGTGCAGAAAAAAGAAGTTATGTCTTACCATAACGTTCCATCTGTATTGTTGATCCTCGTTCAGTCATTACGCATGGGGTATCGGTTCCGACCTCGGAACCGAGCCAGCCATTTTCCAAGCTCGCGTCAGCTTCAAACTCTCGAGCTAAACTCTTACTCACAATCCCCCTCTCCCGTTATCTCAGATTGAGTTTGCAAGTCAAAGAAGGTAGAGGCTACCTCTGGTCAAATAATCCTAAGAGAGCCAGATGGTGAGATCCACTAGAAACCACAGGAGGGGGAAGGAGGGAGGGTCGTAATGACTGAACGAGGATCAACAATACAGATGGAACGTTATGGTAAGACATAACTTCTTTATCTGATATTGTTAATCCTCTTTCATTCCCTATGCATGGGACAGAGTCCCCAGCTACCTCTATTCCTGAGAGGCTCTCATGGAAGGACATTCCTGAGCAGCACAGAACCGAAAGATGCCCTTCCCCTGGAGGCCAAATCCAATTTGTAATGATTGATGAAGGTATGAGGCGTAGCCCAAGTTGCAGCTGCACAGATGTCATGTAAAGAAGCTCTGGCATGGAAGGCAGCAGAAGTTGCCACTGACCTTGTTGAATGAGCTTTCATGGTAGTAGGCAACACGATATTGAGCTGTGTATAGATGAAGGTCACGCAGTCCTTCAACCATCTAGCTAATGTGACCTTAGTAACAGCAGATCCTAATCTAGGTCTAGAAAAGGACAAAAATAACTGGTCATATTTAAGAAAGGACCTAGTCCTGTTCAAGTAAAAACGGATTTGCCTGTGGATATCTAAGATATGTAGGCAATACTCTGATTGGGAAAGAAAACTGGCAATTCAATGGTTTGATTAATAGACATCTCAGAGATCACTTTTGGCAAAAATGATGGATTAGTTCTCAGAGAAACTCTTTCTCTATGAAAAATCAAGTATGGACTCTTGATACATAAAGCTTGAAGCTCAGAAATACGTCTGGCAGAAGTAATGGCGATCAAAAACAAGGTTTTCCACGACAAATGCTTGAGGTCGCAAGAAGAGGCTGGTTCGAAAGCTGACATTGTCAGAGCTTGTAGAACTAATGATAAATCATATGGTTGAATAGGTTCTCTAAAAGGTAGCTTCAGATGATTCACACCTTTTATGAAGGTCTTACACAATTTGTGGGACATAAGAGAGGAATCTTGGACACCCTCATGAAAATTAGAAATTGCAGCCAAATGAACTCTAATGGTAGAGGCCGATAGACCCGATTGGAAAAGGTCGGCCAGATAGTCTAGTATTATTGGCACTGGTGCTGAGAAGGGATCTACTTGTTTATCTTTCAGCCAACAGGTAAATCTTTTCCACTTGCTCAGATAAGTAATTCTAGTGGAAGACTTATGAGATGCAATGAAAATGTCACATACTGGTAAAGAAAGATCATTCTGCCTGGCAATCAAGCCATGAGCTTCAGCCTGTTCAAGTTGGGATGAATCAGGTTCTGTGGATGTGAGATCAACTCCGGGGTTGGATGTAGAATCCATAGTCGATCTAGTAGGTGAGGCCAAAGGAAGGGGAACCAAATCTGTCGAGGACAATATGGTGCTATGAGGATCACCTTGTTCTTCAACCAACGGGCTTTCTTCAGAAACTGGGGAATGAGAGGAAAGGGTGGGAATGCGTAAAGAAGACCAGAGGGCCAATCATGGACTACAGCGTCCCTGGGTGACTGTCCCAGAGGAGGAATCAGGGAAAAGTAGTTGCTGCATTTGTAGTTGGTCGGTGATGCAAAGAGGTCGCAGTAAGGACGGCCCCAGCGGTGGAAGATCTTCACCGCTATCAAGGGATTCAGGAAACACTCGTGAGGTTGAAGAATGCACCTGCTGAGTCTGTCTGCTATCACATTGGAACTCCCGGGAATGTGCGTTGCTAGAAGAAAACGGTTGGTAGCCATCGCCCATTGCCATATCCTCATGGCCTCTCGACAAAGGGGGCAAGATTTGGTTCCACCTTGCTTGTTGATGTACCAGACCACCGCCATGTTGTCTGATTGAATTGCAATTGTCCAAGACGGCAGCAGGGGACGGAATGCTTGCAACGCCAGAAGCACCGCCCTCAGGTCTAGAACATTTATATGCAGATGGGCCTCCAGTTCGGACCAAGTGCCTTGGACTGTCTGTCCCTGACATAGTTCCCCCACCCCATCAGGGAGGCATCCGTGGTCACTGTGGCCTTGGGTTGCTGGGAAGAGAAGGGGTGAGACCATTGTGACAGATTGTGCGTCATCCACCAATTTAAATCCTGTTTGCACCTGTGGGTTACTCGAATCATGGCTGAAAGAGGATGCTGAAAAGGATACCATTGGGTGAGCAGTAGCCATTGTAGAAGCCTTATGTGAAACCTGGCCAGGGGGACAATGGTGATGGAGGCTGCCATGGAACCCAACAGCTGCAGAACCGAATGAGCCGTGGATTTCTCCCTTGAAAGGATTGGAATCAGTTGTTGCCTTATCCTTAAAATTCTGTGCTCTGGAATAGCAGCTCTGCAGTTCTTTGTGTACAAGATAATCCCTATGAATTCTGTCGACTGAGATGGGGTGAGATTGGATTTTTGCCAGTTTATGGTTATGCCTAGCCTTTGTGCAGCGAGAAGAGAGTATGCCAGGGCTTCTTCCAGTAGATGTCTGGTGGGGGCGGAAATGAGCCAGGCGTCTAGGTATGGAAACACCTGGAATGCTTGAAGTCGCAAATGAGCTGTGACAACTGCATGCACTTTGTGAACACTCTGGGGGCTGTAGAGAGTTCAAAGGGCAGTACTCTGAACTGGTAGAGACTGGCTCCCGCACGGAAGCACAGAAATTTACTTGATGGCCTGTCCACTTTTATGTGGTAGTACGCATCTTGAAGATCTACAGAGCACATCCAATCGTCTTTTTCCAAAAGCGGGAGGATAGACTCTATTGTGACCATCCGAATTTTTGTACTCTCACAAACTTGTTCAATACACTGAGATCCAAAACTGGTCTCCAGTCCACAGTTTTCTTTGGCACCAAAAATAGTCTCAAGTAGAATCCGGATCCTATCTGGTCTGGAGGGACTATTTGGATGACTCTCTTTCTTAGCAGCTTTTCTATCTCTAGTGCTGCTTCTTCCCTTTGACTGGGTGGAACGTCAGGAAGGTGTTTTGAAAAGACAGGACAAAGATCAAAGGGGATATGATAACCTCTGGTAATAATCCTTTGCACCCAAGAATCGATGTTGATGGTTAGCCAGGCAGAAGGGTACAAGGAGAAACATCCCCTAACTACCTCCAGAGAAAAGGAGATCGGCCGCTCTTCAGAAGCGCTGGTAGGATTAGCCAGGGAAAGCATCCCTGGAACTCTGGTTAGGCGGACCCCCTCTGCCCCGAAAGGAGCGTCTTCCCTGTGAGTTTCCCCCTCTGCCTCTAGAGGAGAACTCGGCCTGTGTGTCACGGAAAGGACCCTGAGATTTCTTGAACCATATCTTCCCACTCTTATGGTTTCAGGAGAAAACACGTTGAGAGGAAGAATAACAGACACCTATGGCAGAAAGGGACTTACCGTCCTGCTCACATCTGGCCAGTGTGCTTTTAACTTTGGGTCCAAACAATGAAGAGGCCTTGATGGGAGCGTTAAGAAAGGAAGTCTTAAAGGGTTCCGTGAAATTGCACAAGCGCATCCAGGCATGTCATCTCAAGACCGCAGCTGAACCCGCTGCTCTAGCTGCTCCTTCTGATGCACGAGATGTCAGTCGCATAGAGGAGTTAGATATTGACTCAATGGTGGCCAGCTGAGAGGCCATTTTATCATGGACCTCATCAGATATGGCACCAGCTAAGGTTTCAGAGAGCTCAGAAATCCAATTCCGTTGAAGCCTCGTAAAGTGTGCCATATAATTCAGGGACCTGATAGTAAAGGTTGCTGATGCAAAGGTGCGCTTCCCTATCCTGTCCAGGGCCCAGGACTCTTTGTTAGGCGGATGTACAGTCTGGCTTTCTTCTTCTGCCAGATCCTTTTATGTTGCGGCCACCACCACCAAAGCATCCACTGGAAGACCTTTTGACCAATGGGGATCCGTAGCAGGAGGGGACAAAATCTTATCTGGCCCCTGGGGAATAGCTTCAACGGTGTCAGGAGCCTTCCAAGCATACTGCACGATAAGCTGGACAAGTTCATCGGCAGGTGGAGTAACCCAGGAGGTAGGGGGCCAGGCACGAAAGGCCTGCAGGAACACAGATTCCTCAGAGGTCGGATTACAGGACTGCCAGTCACCTCTCTGTTTCAGGATTTCGAGGATATCACCAAAGGATACCTCAGAGGGTGACCGAGGGGATCCTTCCCCCTCATTAAATCTGTCTTCAGTGAGGGACTCCTCTGTAGAGTCCATGTGCTTCCTCTTACACAAACTTTTCCGGTGGACTTCCTCAGTGGGAGAAGCTGGGGAAGACAGCGGAAAAGGGGTTTCCTGTGGGAATATGTCCTGAGGCCCTTGCACCCAGTGTCCACTCGGTGCGACTTGTGAAATCAGTGTACTACAGTAGGGTGGAAGGATAGACAGTCCAGTATCGCCAGCAGCAGCGAAAGCCTTCTCCATCAGTTGGAAGGCTGGTCCACCTGAAGAGGAATGAATGTCTAGGAAAGGGGTCACTCCTTCCCCAAGTGGCTCAGCCTGCCGACCCAGAGTCCCTGGATGGCTGTGGAGCAGCAAACTATGCGTGTCACAACAGACATACTGGTTTATAGCAAAACTTTCTTGCCATGAAGGCAACTGCAGTTCCTTAGTGAGATCCATAAAAGGAACCGCAGAAGGGGCAGACTGTGCTACATCCATGGACTTCAAAGGCAATGAAGGAGAATAAGAAGGGGTCTTTGGAGACGGGTGATCACCTCCCAAGGAAGGAAAGTTCCTGGGGGGTGGGATACCTCTGGCCAAGAGCACCTGATCCACAAGACGCAACACATCGTGTTCGGAAAGGCTTCTAGTGGACCTCACGGAGACTGAGGGAGAAACAGGCCTGTCCACAGAAGAGGCAAACTCGGTGCCCATCTCACCAGTCCGCACCGAGAACAACGGTGCCAAGAGAGACAGGACTACGGGTGTCTGCACCGAAGAAGTCATTGATGCCAAGGTCATGGTCTGCACCGACACAGGGATCGGTGCCTAAGTGGTTGTCAGTACCGAAGCTGGTACAGACAAACCTGGAGTCAACAATAAAGGCGTCGGTTCAGAGTAAGATGTCGGAGCCGACGTGGTCAAGGTCTGCGCCGACTTAATGGTTGGTGCCGATACAGTGGTAATAGTCTGAACCGAGGAGCCCCTCGGTGCTGATATAGTGAAGGCTGCAGGAGAAGACGGAGCCGAGATCACTAATGGAGCCGAAGGCCTCGGTGCCGAAGGTCTAGGCACCGAAAGCACTGGGGCTGACTGAGTGAACTCCGGAGCCGAAACTTTAGTCTTTATAGGTTTTGGTTGGCGGGAGTCCCCAGCCGGGGACGAAGGCAAAGATTTAGCCTTGGTAGGAACATCCAAGATTTTCTTATGGGCTCTAGGAGGGGTTGAGACCTCCGAACCATTAATAGCCTCTGAAAAGGCAGATTTAAGAAGTCCCTTCAGCAACAGCTTGTTTTTCCTTTCCAACAAAATCCTATTTGAAAAGTTTTCACAAATAGTACAGAGCGGGTCAACAGATAAGTGGGATGCCCCCAAACAATAAACGCACATAGAGTGTGCATCAGAAGTAGGTAGTTTGTGTCCACAATTAGAACACCGTTTAAACCCCGGACTACCTTTCTTATCTGCCATGATAACAAATTAGATAGCAGAAAAGGGTACCAGCAATGGTACAAAAGAATACCCGAAGGTATGAGAAAAAGGGAAAGATTACCAACGATGGTAAAGGGAGAATACCTCACGGTAAAAAGGCAGAAAAAGAGAAGAAAAACCTGAAGTAAATATGGTCGCTAGCGATAGGATACGAGACAACGAAGTAGAAACTTTTCTGACAGAAAAGTAATATAAATGACTATTAAACAACAAATAACTTCATAGGTTGGTACTAGGCTATCAGCCCTAGGGCCTATACAAGCTTAGCCATAACAATTCCCTGGCTATTTCTTCCCACATTATTTACTTTCCTGGACCCCTGTCTAGCAGGGCGACTGACGTGATCCCTGGGGTGAATTTCCTTTCTCCCATCCAATCATCAAGGTTCCTCTTGAAGAGGTCCAAAGAGGCACTCTGCTTGACATGTATGGGCAATCTATTCCAGAGTCTGGGGAGTCTCTGGGTCAGGAACCTATCCCTCCAGCATGTTTTGTTTATTGTGATGTCAAGGTTTAGATAACTGTACTTAACTCAAGAGAAGCAGCTTGACATGACCGAATGGCAATGCGGCAAACGAAATCTGAGGTAACAGGGAGAGGGAAATTGTGGGTAAGAGTTTAGCTCAAGAGTTTGAAGCTGACATGAGCTTGGAAAATGGCTGGCTTGGTTTCGATAACCCATGCGTAAGGAATGAACGAGGATTAACAATATCAGATTATGTATTAGAACAGGCAAGCAAGCAAGGTAACTTTTAGTGCGATGCTGCAATCGGGTACTAGCAGATAAAACCTAGAAAATACTGAGAAAAGAAAATAAGTGTATACAATAGCATTTACCTCAAGCAATGCCGAAACAAACTGAAGAAGCTGTAGTGAGCACTGTGTGAAGCCGGGAACACGAACAATGAATCTCTTATTACAGACGGAACAAAAACAGGACTGGAATAGAGCTTTGCACAGCTTTTTAAGGTACGTGAATGCAGAGAGTGTTATTGTTACAACGTCAGGACTGATGTCAGAAAATGGGAGGGGACTAACTCAATGATAGACAGTGCTTCATCTTCGGACCGAGGCAAAACTGCTATTTCAGGAATGAGCTAGTGCCCCTTTAAGCTAAAATAGCACAAACACAGATTGCCATTTGCTAAACAATACAGTCTCGCAATGAAAACAGACTTGGCATAAGCAGTAAACTTCTCTGTCATTGAAACGGCATGAAGACCCACATTCATAGAAAATACAGCGGCCCACTGGATGATTAAGTTTACCTTTGGGCTGTTTTCAAAACAGACTCCTTTCACACATTTTTAGGGCTATGCATACATGTATTTGTTCTCTGAATCACCTTCCTGATTGTATTAAATTATATTCCTTGTACCTCTCAACTGTACAGATTTTCGCAGAATGTCCAGATTTCTGCCTCATATTTTTGGTCTGTTTTTCATAAAATTGTGATTTTTTTTTGACAAATTAGTGACAAATCATTAAAGACTGAAATTAGAATAATGACAGACATTTGAGTTTTAGACTTCATACCCTTCAGAAAATGTATGCTAATTCGAAGCCTGTTATTCTATAAACTTTCTAAGTTTTTAAGAGCAGTATTTAAAAATTGTCCCTATTTTGGGGCCTTTGTCCAGATTTCTTGCTCTAAGAGGTTGAGAGGTATGTACCTTGTATAATACAGCACCACTTATTAGAATGTGTTTTAAACATTCTTTTAATAAGCAATGAAACAAAATGCATAAACCAATAATGACAAAACTACTCATTTCAGAAAATTTCAACCATAAATGGCCACTCAGACTTCTGTCATTATAATCCACCAATATCATTCAATACACAATGTCTGCAGAAGTAAAATCATCTGAATAATTCCACATTAAAGAAATCTGTAACTAATGATGAGGTTGCTACTGGCAAACAGCTTTAATGTTTCATCTACAAATTCAGTGCCTGTTGTCCTTGAAGAATTAACTGCCTATATTACAGTAATAAATTGGTAAACTGGTAATATTGCAATAGGAAATGACTAAAACCGACAAGTTCATAGTTACTAAGCATCTCACACAAAGGACACACTCAGGAGTGTAGAACCCCTATCCGCCCTTATAATGCGCCAAATCATATGCGTGTTGCAATATCAGCACTTCATCTACATGGTGTAGGAGTAGAATCCACAGCCTTCTGCACCAAAGGCAATTATGCTACTAACACTGCTTTCAAATTCTACACCATAGTGTGCCATTTAATCAACAAAACAGTTGCACATTGAAAACAGACGTAGCATAAGCAGCAGTAAACTTTCTTCCTTTGAAGCTCACAATTTCATGAAAATGAACTGAAACTCAATCCCTTGAAAATGCAAAGGAACTCTTAATTCCCGGCAAATGTACTGAAACTCAAACTCATTTCTGTCAGCAGTCTGGTAGCTGGTGTAAAGCAGTGGTTCCCAAACCTTTAAAGACCAAGACCCACTTTTGAAAATGGTAATTTTTCACGACCCACTACTCAACTTGGCATGTGTGCATTTGAAATACTCATGGTCCTCCTTAAAGGAGAAGATACCGCTACCACGGAGTGTTTTTTCGGGATTTAAAGGGGCCACGTAAACTATTCTCATACTGTAATTATTAGCAGAGCCAGATGATGGTCAAATGGACCGTAGGCAGGGTAATAGGTTGGGGCCCCCCAAGCAGCCCTCTCCCCAGACATACCAGTGGTCCATTACTTGGCTATTTTTCCCAGTTACCATGAACACTGTTCAAACGTATCACTGTGTATACTGTTACTTACTTACTTCTACAACGATTAGATATTGAAATAAAATGCACAAACACCGATAGCCATTTGCTAAACAGTACAGTCTCACAATGAAAATAGACTTCACATGAGCAGTGAGCTTCTCTGCCACTGAAACTCACATTCATTGAGACAATATTAAAACCCACATTCAAATAAAATGCATCTGGCCAGTGGAGGATTGGGCTATTTTCAAACTATAGGTTCCTTGAGCACATTTTTAAGGCCATGCATACATGTATGTGTTCTTTGTTCACTTTCCTGATTGTATTACATTATATCCCTTGTATAATAAAGCACCACTGTTTTTTCCAGTAAGCAATGAAACAAAATGCATGATCCAATAAAGACAAAACTGCCCATTTCAGAACATTTTAACCATAAAAGGCCATTCAGACGTCTGTCATTACAATCCACCAGTATCAGTCAATAAGCACAATCTCTGCAGAAGTAAAATTCATCTGAATAATTCTACATTAAAGAGTTTTATAAATAATGAAGAAGCTGTTACAGGAAACAACTTTACATTTCAGTGTTTCATCTGCAAATTCACTGCCTGCTGCCCTTGAAGAATGAATTATCTAAGTTACATTAAAAAAAATGGTACGCTGGTAATGTTGCAGTAGGGAATGACTGTGAAACCAACAAGTTCATAGTTACTAGGCATCTTATACAAAGGAGGACACAGTGCCAAAGTGACCATTTTATCACAGGACCTAAACTGGGACACTTAAGCTGCAGCCTATTTATAGAACTACAGCCCTACACTTCTCTCCCCCCTTCATGCAAAACATGCCTTGCAACACTAAATTCACACAGTGGTTATTTAACTTTTATTTCTCATGTCAAAACAAAGCCATCAGTTTGTATATAATCTGCAAAACAACCAATTTTGAACACACATGTTTAAAAATTCAGCTCTACAAACTTGAGAAAATGTTCAAAACCAATACTTTTATTCAGTCAAATGATTCTAGTCTATGTAAAGACCTATTGTGTTGTCGTAACAGCAACTGTGGGCTGGCTTGTCTATTAATTTCGCTTCCACTTGTATTTCTCGGTGCTGTGAATGCTTTTCAACAGTCGTTTGTTAAATTTGATGAATTCATAGAAGTTCAAGCACGGCCTGTCGATGTTCACTATTGTGATCAGCATGAATTTCAAAGTTTCAGTTGTGAGCTGCGTTTTGGCATCAGTCCACATATTCATCAAGGAAAAGACATGCTCAATGGATGCGTTGGTTCCGGGCAGCGTCAACGCAAACTGAACTAGTTGCAATACTGTATCATAGTCAATCTGCTGAGATCTGAAATGTTCAAATACTTCCAATCATCTCTGGCCAGTTTCAGTACCAGACTGTGTCCACTGTTGTATCACCTGTGGAGTAGCATATTTAACAAGACAAAGTGGTTTGATCAAACAGTCGATTTTCGTCTGCTGGGCTGCATCTTCCAACAGTGTTGCAGACCATCTCATTGGCTGCTTCAACATCACTCCAAGTAGACGTCTTCCTGAGTAGCACAAATGAGAGCTTATTAACATCATCTGAATAGTCCCACGTTTCAATGTACTCAATGCATGTGTTAGAAAACAACACGGCTTTGCTGACAAAATCTTGGACTTGCTGCTTTGTCACATCTCCTTCTTTCTCCAATTTGTTCAGCATTTGCTTCGTCTCCATTCCAAGAAAACATTCATCTCTTCATGCCTGCAAAGACCCCTTGAGGTTTGAAACCTCATTATGGACTTCCATGGTTGTGTTCATTTGAGACTGTATCTTTGTAACTGATTTGTTGAAATGACTTGTCCGACAGTGAACAAAATACATCCATGCTCCTGACAGAATTCTCGAAGAATGCCTAAATAACTCTTGGGCAATGTGGTAATGGCATAAAATATGACTTCAGCCCTTCAAAAATGAGCAAAATGCATTCAACTGCAGGCATCAGGGCTAACCATCTTGTTTTTGTGTAGCCAAGAAGCTTTGTGCATTCTACACCAGTAAATTCACAAAAAGCTTTCAGCTTCTCTACTCGGACTGTTTAAATTGCAAAATGCTGGTAAATCTCGCAAACAATTTGTTCAACATCAAATGGCAAGCAGTCAGCTCCAGTCTGCATTGCTCTGTGTAAAATGTGTGCACTGCAACCGATGCTAATCAATTCAGTGTGACCAAGACACTTCAAGTTCACATACACATTTTTTGTCCACGACATTCAGCACCATAAAAGTTTGCATTCGTGTTATCAGTGGAAAATGCTATGACTTTCTGCAACACGTTAAAGTTGCCAAGAGTGTCTGCAATCGCCATCGATAAGATGTCTGCAGTTTCAACCGGTAATTTGTGCACATCAAACAACTTCACCTGAATACCTTTCAATGCGACAAAATACTGGATCGTGATAGGGAGGATTTTTGTTGCCTGGTGGTTCAACGTGTCTGCAGAAACTGAAATGTATGGTGTGGAATCCAAATCTTTTTCAATCTCTTCCAGAGCAAAAGGAGCAATGCAATCAGTTACAATTGCTTCAGTTTTTGTCCTTGCCGAACTGAAAGTCTTGTCATAAAGATGTTTTATGAGTTTGCTACTGCAGTCCATTGACCTGAAACTGTGACCGTGTTTTAGTGTGTGGTAAGCAAAGAGACCTTCTGCTGCTGCTCTATGGAGATCCTGGGAAGTTGCCGACCTATGTGGGAAAAAGTTCAACAGGTTCCCTTTAGATGCCTTGCCTGTAATAGCCCACTTGTGCTTTTCAGACTGCATATCGACCCCCGTGAGCTACTGAGAAATTACTGCTGCACTGTGTGCATGTTACATCATGTTCGGTTTGGTTCAACTTTATTTAACCGAAAGCGGATTACAGCGAATGCAAATCCATCGACACAAATGCATCGAACCGCGAAATAAGCAAACTCACAAAACCGCAAAATTACCGTGAAATTCGAAATGTGGAAGTGTTTTGGATGGCCCGTCTGAGCTACTGATCTGTAAGGTAAGTGTGCGATAGTTATGGACATTAGGGTGCGGGTTATGGTAAGTGCATAGATAGGTAATGTAATATGGGTAATGTAATTAATGTTTAGTGTAGGGTTTGAGGTAGGGGTTTGGTTAGTGTATGTGTGTGGTTTATTTATTTTGTTTGGGTATAGCTCCGTAGGGTAAGTGTACGGTAGTTACGGACCTTAGGGTTAGGGAGGGGTTAAGGAGAGTGCATAGATAGTGGTGTACGTGGAGTTTAGTGTAGGGTTAGAAGTAGGGTTTTGGTTGGTGTATGTTTGTGGTTTATTTATTTTGTTTGGGTGGGTAGTGTGTTTCGGGTGGTGGGGTTGGCCGAGTATGACAAATCGGTATTTTGAGTTTCGCGGTTTTGTGAGATCGTTCATTTCGCGGTTCATTGTATATGTGTAATTGGATTTGCATTCGCTGGAATCAGCTTTCGGTTAATTAAAGCAGACCCGTTCGGTTCTTCCTCTCTTAATATATTCAAACTCCTTCTGCAGCTGATCATTAAATACACACTTCCATTCCGGCATTGCTGCAACAAAGCTGAAAGGTAAAACATCACGCTCAAAGCCAGAGGCATCCATAATAATTATCCAGTACTACTCCAAAAATAACACTTTAATGCATTACCTTTCAACTATCCCTAATTTTGACACAAATTTTAGCTCTCCTCTGTCCCTCTTAATCTCTCCAAAAACTGGTGACCTTTGGAGACATGGCGGTGGGTTGCAATTAATACATACAGACTTCTTTTACTTTAGAAAATGTATATTAATTTGCATTTTCTTATTCTGTTAACATCTCACATTAACAGCACTATTTTAAAAAGTGTCCCTGATTGTCCCTGCTTATTTCTTGATTTATCCCTGATTCTGTTGAGATTTGTCCTTATTAGAATAGTTTTCAGTCATTCACAGAGGTTACACACAAAGAGAATATAGGGAGTAAAGAAAAAGTCCTATGCGGACCATCTCAAAGCCCTATCCCTGTACTCGGTCTACTATAGACTGCAGATTGATGCCTATGATCTAAGCCAAGCCTACAAGTTATTCTCTGATCCCAAAAACTGATAAATTTGATGCACATCAGCCAGATAAACAGCATCAGAAATGCCCATTCTAAGGGCTTAAACCTCATCTGTGACATAAACAGGACATGTTGGAGGGACAGGATTGTGTCTCAGAGATAACCCTTTCAATAAAACAGATTTCCCATTCATTTGAAGCAAAGTGTAGTCCTAACCCTATTCAAATGTAACTCAGAACAATGGAAGGGAAACTGTAAATTTACCCCTGGTTTGGTACCACTGTCCCTAATGGACAGAGGCAGCCTTTGAAAGCTTGATGTGTATAAGCCTATATTATAAATGTAAAATTCCTTTGGGTATTGACACATATTTGCAATATTTTGGTATATCTGGGGTAAGCTTGTGTAGGCTTAAAATGGCTTATGGTCCAATAGCCTAGTAACCACCTATGAGAAATCAAACTACAAAAGAAGAGCCATAGTAAATTATTTTTCTGTGAACCTCCACTTTCCTCTTTATTTTACCTCACTTTGTCTTCAGTTATTGATGCAATGATATGTTTCGAGGGGTAATACAATTATTCTACGATTTTTACCAATAAGGATGAAGTAACTTGGCCCTATTCTCCTTACTAAATTTCTTAGTTTATATTCATGGGATGTATCTTGAGTCCATAACACATTAACTTGTAAATTGTTCAATTATTATGTCATATTTATTAGGAATATATAATAGTTGGGGAACGAGATGATAATATCTGTCATTTTAAATGTAACACAACAAACATGGAAACATTGTTCACCATAACAGGATTAACGATATGACTAGAATTCAGAAGTGCTACAACTAAACTAAAACAAATTTGCAGTTAACTTTATCTACAACTGTATACTAATATTTTCAGACTTAATAATGCCATTGCATGGTAAACTGACAGAGCCCATTTTCAGAGGCTGGGGAGAAATGCTAAAGACACATGTCTTTGGAATGTGGGAGGAAAGCGAAGCACCCAGAGGAAACCCACACAAATGCAGGTAGAACACGCAGACTTCACAAAGAAGGCACCCCAGCCGAGAATAGAACCAGAGAACCTCTTGCTGTGAGTTGACTATGCTAACCTCTGCACCACTGTGCCACCATTCACCAAGAGGGCCTCATTGTCAGTTATAAAATGCATTTCTGGGAAGCAGCAGAAGCCATTTTTCATCTGCTTGTTGAAACCAAATCAGATCATCTAGGAGATTTCTGCACTTTCTGCTTCTTGCTAATGTTTACTAAAGGATATCAGATCAAAAATGGATTTCTGGGACCACACCTTCCTCAAATATAATCATGTCTGTAATTTAACATCTCCCCAAAGATTTTAAGATATTCTTGTACAAGTCAGCAAATCAATATTTCATCTCAATTTAAATTTAGTTGGATACTATCAGTAAAACAACCCCTGGATGGCTCTCATCCATTCCTCATACATGTAAACACAGCATATGCCAAGAAATCAAATACAGGATGTTTATCACTAAGAAAGTACATTGTGGTGGCCAACCAAGTCAAGTGAAGCAGCCAAAATGGATGTTGGAGCCACTGCGATCAAATGCAGATTAAGTTACCAAGACCATTAGCAGACATTCTGGAGGGAATTTAAAATACATTCCTGTAACCTATTTACCTGACAAAAGTTAGAGGATAAAAGGAGGGTGGATATTATTTATTAGTGCTGCTGAAGCAAAGTATGCAGACATTACAAACCTGAGTGCACTGATGTAATAAATCATTTTATAGACCAAGTCATAAGAATGCTTCTGATGATTCAGCTCAAGATCAGAACATATTAAAAGTTGTACTATGTACTGTAACATCCAGCATATTTAGTTAACTGCACTGAAGATGTTCTACCTAAGCAAGGGTGAACATACCCCATTTCATACCTTCACTTCTGTCTTCCTGTTCATTTGTTTTATGTTATATTTTTCTGATGTTGCAATATTCCTCTACTTCTGTATAAATTCTAGCTCTCCCCATTCATGTTTCCTACTGTAGTCTGCCATTAACATATTACACTGTATGCCCAGGAGGTATCTTTCAATCACATTTTTTCCGTAGTCCATTCCTTTAAATATTTCAGCATCTGTTCTTCTTTTCATTCATCTTCAGACTTTCACATTTTACTCTTTTTAATTAACTTTTTTTTTCTGAGACAGATGGAAAGAAAATCTGAGCCAGTATCTCCTTTTATTCTTCTGAGAATTTTCTATTCGCCTTGAAAATTTGAAGTGATAATACTGGACTTAAAAATTACAGTCAGGTAATTGGTAAATTTTACTTACTGATACTTGTTCTAGACTTCTCCATCATTCATGTTGCCAATATAACACTTATCTTGTTACATTTCAACGTCCCCCCCCCCCAAACACAGGCCACTAGGCTAGTGGTACTGACCTAACCAACAAGGATAAACAAATAAATAAAAATTTTGTTTTTCCTTGACTGTGCTGAAAATTAAAGCCGAGTGAAATATCATATCTGTAGCTTACAAAAGCTAAAGTGGGCAATTAATATTTTATTTTATTTTATTTAAAAAAATAATTATCATATCAAGGTGATTTGCAAACTTCAACGCATAAAACAAAGCACACAGCATATAATACCATAGTACATTAAAAATTCCTGCTTGACTTGTGGGAAACGTGTTCCCAGTTCATACAAAGCTCAGTCTCTTTCAAAACTGATTACAAGTCAAACAATGGAAAGCTAGCTGTGACTACGAAACAAATTCCCAGTTAAGACAATAGTAATGCAGTAATGCAATGCAACATCAAGTGAGAATGTGTAAACAATCTAAATTAAATTCTTTCTCAGTAGTAGTAGAGCTGACAGGAACAATAGCAACAGCAGGTAAAGCATTTCTTCTGCAAGGACCCATTTAATAGACACAAATAATAGTCAAAGTAACAGAGTAATACCGGTTTCCAAACAGGATAATAAGAAAATAATTAGATTTCATTGATCAGATGTCAAATGCAAGTATTCAAACCCAAAAATGAAGTGACTCCTTAGCAGAAATCTGAAATAATACAGTAGGCAGCTATTCATCAGTAACTATCTGGTAATTCAGAAACAGAGCATCAAACTAGATAACAATCCAAAGCAGCAACAACAGTTTTTAAAACAAGGTGAGGTCCTTCCTCTGAAAAAAAAAACAGGTTAATAGTTTCATACAGGAACAAGTGTAGATGACAATCTCAAGCCCAAGCCACAATAGAAAGTCCAAACAATATATGGCTGAAATAAATTAATACACAAAATATTGTGCAGTGTCCAAAAGTGTGTGTGTCCTCTCAGCTAGAATACTGTCTCCCAGTAATAGCTGCAATATCCAAAAGGAATGCCTGAACTATTGAAAGCATTTCCAGTAAAATATCTTCCAGTTCATCACCTTCTCTCAAAATCATGAACTCCGCTGTAAAACCAAAGGAAAAGCTAAATGGTTTGCAGTCTAAAAAAGATCAAATCAATGACTCATCTCACAACGACTCAAACTTCTAAATGATCAAACACTCTCCCCTTTAGCTACAAAACTCATAAGACAACTTTCCTTCTATATTCATAACCACTTAGGACCCTTTTGTCCAACCCCAAAATCCAGCCTTTTTTGTTGTATTTGTGATGCATGTGCCCTAGCCCAGCAATCAAGGAGCCTCAATCCTCCACCACTAACACCAGGAGGGGCGTTTCATACAGGAGGAAAAGATAACACATACACACAGTAAAGTGCAATTTCCCTTAAGAGCACACAGAGATCACAGTCAGTCCGGGGCTGGTCGCTCCCTTGCTCTCCAGGTCCCCAATAAGACTCCCCACTGGCACAGCTACAGGGTCCAGATATCAGCCTAGTGGGCAAGCTAAAACCTCAAGCACCCTCTTTGTCCAACCAGTGCTTTGTGTCCCTGCCCAAGTAGCTCACACACACACACACACACACACACACACACACACACACACACACGCACACACACACACACACACACTTTGGGAAGAGTTTACAGCACAGGTTCTCCAGCTGTGCCCCCTTTTCCCAGACTATATGGTAGTACCAGCTGCCACCACCCACTAATATTTATCAGCTACTCAAAGGCCCTTAAAAGGGTGTCCAATTATTACTGTGCAATATTATTATCTAATTGGTAGTATAGCGCAGGGCTAAAGCTAATGAGAGTGGCTTTGTACAATTTTTACAAAGGCATACAAGTACGCTAAAGAGCTTAAATTATCTATACAAAAACAGCCGCAGTTGAAATGGTTTAAAATATTTAACAAATAATCAAAACACAAGACAATACTTTTTTTACTGCACAGTGCTAGTCAAGAGTTCAGAGATCACAGAGAAATACTTCAAATAATTCAGTAGTACAGTTCTGACATCACAGAAAAACACAGTCTAATCTTTCTAGTTTCTAGCTATTTTTAAGAGAAAACACAAGTCTAAGATAAACTTACATATAGAGCAAAGGCAGTGCTGAGTTGGATGGTCAAAACAAAAATGCTTAATGCTCTCTGATTCCCTCTGTTTTTAAAATCACATTCCTGGTTCACATTACATCATTCTTCACGCTTCCCAGGCTAACAGAAACTACATTTACATTCTTCACCTCTGGGCAGAAACCAGAGCAATAAAGGACATTTATGCATGCAAATTCTGGTCATTAACTCTGGCCTTAAAACAATAGCAATAATTCCTTCACCTAGACTGGCCAGAGGTGTGTCTACATCAAAGGGTCACAACATGCTTTACTTGGTCAGAAGAGTGCACAGTTGTTACATTTTTGCAGTTCCATATGTAACACTATTTTTACCATTTAAGACAACAAACCTGTGGTTTACATTAATATCTACAGATGACAGAATTATCTCCAAAATTCTATCTGACTAGGCAGGCAGCCTTCACAGTACTTACCACTGCTTCTCCATTCTAGGCTCTAAACTCTGTGAACCCTTCCCCCACCTCTTAACGAAACCTCCTTATACCAAAACTTCTGTTCATTACTAAAAACACATCTTCAAAGTCAAGCGAAATGCAACTGCCTTCTCTCAGGACATGTCATCTAATTTTCCCCCTTTCTCTCTTATCTCCTCTCAGGGCTGGTATTAGGTAAACTGATGCCCTAGGTGAAGGGGCTCCATGGTGTCCCCATGCACACACATCACCCAGTGTCTACACCCTGTCCCCCATTCTGGCCCTCCTATATCATCCAGAGGACTTTATTCTTCCTTTTTCTCACTGTTTATCTTAACTGTTCATTTTTTCCTCCACGTACTCTTTCATTCAGCACATTTTAAATAGGCAAGACTGAAATCAGATAACTATGGAGGAAACAAGTGCATTAAGCTGGGGGAGGAGGGTTCTGTATGCTTCTGAGGTGCATTTTACATTTTGAAAAATAAACTTTTCTTCCAGTGATGGCCTGAACAAAAATCATCATCAACAGAAGAAATTCAGTCTCGATTTTCAATTGTTTTTTTTTTTTTTTGCATCCTTTAACACACCCTACCTGACCAAGACTACACTCTAACGGAAACATGACTGACGCACAGTCACTTCATTCATACCTGCATTCCATTCACTCACACATCGCTCTCACTCTCCTGATCTCTCATACACACAGTCTGTTCATTCATACCTGCATTCCATTCACTCACACATCGCTCTCACGATATGGCATACATAGTCTGTTCATTCATACCTGCATTCCATTCAGTCACACATCACTATCACACTTCCCATCTTTCATACACACAGTCACTTCTTCATTCATATGCCTGCATGCACTCACACACATCACCATCACTCTCACACACACACACACACACACACACACACACACACACACACACACACACACACACACACACACAAATACATGAACTACAAGAAAAAGAGAGTTAGCTAATTTTCTTTCTTTCTTCACATCCACTTCTCAGCTACCTAGAATAGTAGAACATCAGTTGCTGTAGCCCTAAAATCGCACAGAGGCAGGCTGACGGGAAGGAAGAACAAGAAGTTATGTACTCACCATAACGTTCGATGTATGTAGTCCATCTCGCCTCATATTCTTACCCGTGGGTTCGGAGCCGAATATCGGCTCCTTTTTGGCCAACTTTTCTAGCTCAAAGTCTTTCATTGGCTGGGCTAAGCAGGTATCCCATGGTGCAATGCTCCACATCCCCAGATCAAGTTTGCTGCATTAGTCATTCATACCTCATGCATACACAACATCTAGATAAAAAGAATAAGTAAAGGGAAGTCTGTAATAACACCCTAACCTCCAAATCCTCCAGGAAGGGGGAAAGGTGGGAGGGTAAAGTAAGAATGTGAGGCGAGATGGACTACATACATTGAACGTTATGGTGAGTACATAACTTCTTGATGTTATGTAGTCCTATCTCGCCTACATTCTTACCCGTGGGACAGCGTCCCTAGCACCTACATCCTGGGTGGTTCATAGGAAGATACTCCTGAGTACTGTGGAGCCAAAGGACGACCTGCCCCTGGAAACCACGTCCAGTTTGTAATGAGAAACAAATGTGTGAGGGGAAGCCCAAGTAGCTGCAGCACATATATCATCCATCGACGACCTGGCTTGATAAGCTGTGGATGTAGAAACAGCCCGGGTAGAGTGAGCCTTGACCGGAAATGGCAGATCTTTCCCTCCTGCGTGGTAGACGAAAGAGATGCAACTAGATATCCATCTGGAAATGGTGAGCTTAGAGACCGGGGACCCAATTTTGTTTATCGAAAAGGAGACAAATAATTGGTCAGATTTCCGGATATCTTTTGTTCAGTGCAGATAGAAACGTAACTGTCTGTGTACATCCAGTTGATGAAATTTAAATTCTGCCTTGTTCAAAAAATGAGGGAAGAATACAGGCAACTCAATGGATTGATTAAGATAAGACACAGAAGCCACTTTAGGAAGGAAAGAAGGGTTCGGTCTAAGAGAGACTCTGTCCTTATGGAAGATTAAGTAAGGAGGTTTGATGGAAAGGGCCTGAATTTCTGAAACTCGCCTTGCTGAAGTGATTGCTATTAAGAAGGCTGCTTTCCAGGTCAAGAATTTCAATTCACAGGTAGTTGCAGGCTCAAAAGGTGGTGAAGTGAAGGCTTGTAGAACAAAATTAAGATCCCAGGGCATGACAGGTTCAGAGACCGGAAGACGGAGTAACAGAGTACCCTTCAGGAAAGCCTTGAAGAGTCTATGAGCCATGAGACTAGGCTCATTAGCCACATGGAAATTAGAGATCGCTGCCAACTGAACTTTGATGGTAGCTGATGCGGAACCCTGATGGAAAAGCATAGACAAAAACTCCCAAGACTGAGGCAATTGGAGCTGTGTAAGGATCAATTCCTTGGGTATGCGCCCAAATAGAAAACCTCTTCCATTTACTAGAATAAATCCTCCTAGTAGATGGTTTGTGAGAGGAAGACAAATGTGAACCACTGCCGGTGAAAATTTATGAAGCTCAACTAACGATGGAAGTGGAGCAGCCAGGCTGTCAACCGGAGGGTCATCAGAGAGGGGGTGGAACTGTCCTGACATGTGTGTCAGTAAATCTGGTTGAGGGTCCAGAATCCAAGGAGTGTCCACAATGTATGGTTGAAGAAGGGGGAACCAGACTTGACAAGGCCAGTGTGGAGCAATCAGAATCATTCTGCTTCCCAAGGATTGCACTTTCTGAATCACCTTTGATAGCAAGGGAAACGGAGGGAAAGCATAAAGCAGACCGGAGGGCCAATCGTGAACGAGAGCATCCCTGGGTGACTCCCCCTGAGGGGGGATCAGCGTGAAGTAGCTGCTGCATTTGGCATTGAGACGGCTGGCAAAAAGGTCGCAGCAAGGCTGACCCCATCTGCTGAAGATTCGTTCTGCAACTAAACGATTCAGGGACCACTCGTAAGGCATCAGAATAGCTCTGCTTAGCCTGTCCGCAATAACGTTAGACTTCCCCGGAATGTGCACTGCCACCAGAAACCTTTGGGAAGTTACTGCCCACTGCCACACTCACATGGCCTCTCTGCACAGGGGGTAAGACCTGGTTCCCCCTTGCTTGTTTAGATACCACACTACTGACATGTTGCCCGAGTGTACTGCAATTTTCCCTAGAGATAAAAAGCTCTGAAGTGCCTGCAACGCAAGTAGCACTGCTCTCATCTCTAGGACGGTGATGTGCAGATGTATCTCGTGATCTTGTCACGTGCCTTGGACTGTCCTGCCAAGACAATGCCCCCCCACCCCATCTGGGAGGTGTCCGTGGTCACTGTGGCAACCGGGATGGGTGGAACGAAGGGCCTTCCCTCGTCCAAATTGTTGTTGCAAATCCACCAACTGAGATCTTGTTTGCACCTGTCTGAGCAAAATGGGGTGGGAAAGAGGAAATTTTTGGAAAGACCATTGAACAAAAAGAAGTCTCATATGCAATCTCGCTAGAGGGACCAACATAATCATTACTGCCATGGTCCCCAGGAGTTGGAGAACTCATCTTGCCTTTGCTTTCCTCAAGGGCATCAGGATGTGTATCTGTTGTTGTAAGGCTCTGATCCTCTCCTGCGGTAAAAATGCTCGCATTTGAATGGTGTCTAATTCTGCGCCTATAAAGGTGCCACGCTGCGAGGGCAACAAAGCAGATTTTTCCCAATTTAGTGTTATGCCAAACTGTTGACATAAAGTGATGGTAGCATCCCTGGTTTGGACTAGTTGATGCCTGGTGGGGGCGGTAAGGAGCCAGTCGTTCAGATACGGAAACACTTGGAATCCCTGACGTCTCAAGTGAGCAGTCACCACCATAATACACTTGGTGAACACCTCGGAGGCTGTGGTGAGACCAAAGGGCAGGGCTCAAAACTGGAAATGACTGGCTCCCAGCCGGAAGCGTAGCTGCCTCCTGGATGCCCTGTCCATTTTGATATGGTATCCTTGAGGTCGATGGAGCACATCCATATCTCCTCTCCCAACAATGGGAGAATAGATTGTAGTGTGACCATACGGAACTTGGACTTCTGTACATAGGTGTTCAGTTGGCTGAGATCTAATATGGGTCTCAGGTCCCCTGTTCTTTTCTCACCAAAAAGAATCTTGAGTAAGTCCCTAATCCGATTTGGTCTGAGGGGACACGCTGGATGACTCCTTTTCCTAGCAGCTTTGAAACCTCTGAGGCTGCTTGATCCCTTTGACTGGGTGAAACGTCCGGGATTTTTCTGATTGAAAGGGGATCTGATGTGAACGGGATGAGATAACCTCCGGAAATTATTCGTAATACCCATCGGTCCTGGGTGATGCTTTCCCAGGCTTCCGGATATAACGAAAGTCGACCCCCGACTGGCTCCAGATAAGCACAGTCGGGCACTCCCCCAGGAACGAGAGTAGGGGGAGCCGCACAAGGAATCACGGTCTCCCGAATTGCGGGGGCCCCCTCTGCCTCTAGGGCAGCATCTTCCTGAATAATTTCCCCCTCCTCTACCTCTGGGGGGGGACTCACCATGTGCATCAGGAAAAAACCTCTGTGATTTCTTGAACCACAACTTCCCACCTCGCTGGGCCTTGGGATAAGGCCTAGAAGGGAGGGAAAAGCGGACCCCTATGGCAGACAGGGTCTTTCCCTCTTGCTCGCACCTGGTGAGGGTGTCTTTCATTTTGGTTCTGAACAAGGAAGAACCATCGAAGGGGGCATCTGTGAAGGAAGACTTAAAGGCCTCCGCGAAATGACACCAGCGCAGCCAGGCTTGCCGTCTAAGGGCGACGCCTGAGCTAGCTGGCCTACTCACTCCCTCAGCTGCATACGAAATGAGCCGCATGGAGGAGTTGACAATGGAATTGAGGGTAGACACCTGGGCGTTAACCATCTGAGCCACCGCCTCAGGAACGCTACCCGCAAGAGTACCTTCTAGCTCCTTGAGGAGCTCTCTCTGGAGCCGAGTGAAATGAGATAGATAGTTCAGCGACCATAAGGTAAAGGTTGGTGACGAGAGGGTACGCTTCCCGTACCGGTCCATAGTCCTAGACTCCTTGTTAGGAGGATGGACCGAGGAAGAGGACTCTGCTACCTCCTTCTGAGAGGCCACCGCCACCACCATGGCATCTACAGGGACTCCTTTGGACAGAAATTCCTTACCCTGAGGAGCGGAGAGAAACTTGTTGGGACGGCTGGGTACGGGCTCCACAGAGTCAGGGTTTTCTCACACCCTTCGACAGATCAAATCTAGGAGCTCGTCGAAGGGTGGAGACACCCAGGAGGCAGAAGGCTGAGCACCAAAGGCCTTAAGGAATACAGACTCCTCCTCGGAAGGGGCTTTGGACGGCCAGTCACCTCTTTCTTTCAGTATCTCCAAGATATCGGAGAAGGAAACATCATCAGAGGATGACTTGGGGGACCCCTCCGATTCCTCAAGGTCAGTATCAGAAGTGAAGGACTCGTCCTGGGAGTTTATGTCCTTCCTCTTGCACGTTTTCTTTCTAGGGGGCTCCTCAGGCATGAACTCTGAAGGGCCCTCAGAAAGTTGGGGACTACTCGTGGGTTATCCCTAGGGCCTGGTGCTCTGCTGTCCATGGATAGGTGGTGATCAGAGGCTCTCACCAGAGTGGTGGGGGACAGAGTGACCGATTCGCCTGATGTAGCTGACGATCTGGCCAGCGCAGTCTGCATGGCCTCAAAGGCAGGCCCCCCCCTTGAGTCCGAGGACCGGCCAGCCTCAGAGACCATGACAGAATTCGGAATTCCCCAAGCTGAGGCACCGAGAGGGAGACTCGGAACCGAAACATGTCCCGATATGTCCCCCTCGGGCCCGACTGAAGAATCCCGAGTCCCAAACCCCGAGGATAGAGCCGACTGGGTCGGAGCCGATATTGGTACCGATGGAGCCAGAGGGCCCATCGGAACCGGCCTAGGAACATCACACGGTGCAGAACACTCCGGCTCCAAAGACAGAGATGTGCTCGGAGGAGGAATGATTGAAGAAGAAGTCGGGACGGGCTCCGGAGCCGACTGGGCCGGAGCCGAAAACAATTTAGCCAAAACCGGCGACTGGAGGAGCCTCTGGACCACCCTATCAACATCCATATCCGAAAGGGTCCTGAAGGATTTGGAGGACAGGAAGGGAGATCGACATCTCCTCTCAGGAGAGACTGGTTTGAGACTGGGCGATCGGTTCCAAAATAATTGGAGCCGACGCCGGTTCCATCAACACGGATACCTCCTGCGGCCCCGAGAACAGTGGAGCCGAGGAAGTCGATGCAATTTTTGAGACTTTCTCCGGAGGCTCAGATGAAGCTGACAGAGCTGGAGATCTTTTCTTAGACTTGGATGACTTAGCTTTACCACTGGGAGAAGAATCCAAATCCTCTTTGAAAGAGGGTTTCAACAGTCCCTTTAAGATCAGCTTATTCTTTCTCTCTTGGAGCACTCTGGGACTGAACGCGTGACAAAAACTGCAGGACTCCTGCAGATGAATGGCTCCCAAGCAATAGACACAAACAGAATGTCCATCGGTGATAGACATTTTATACCCGCATTTAGAGCACTTTTTGAAATCCGAAGGTTTGTGCTCTTTGGACTCCTTAGACATTTTCACAACTTACGCCACAACTTAAAGCAGCAACAACTGACAAGAAGTCACAAATACTCAACACACAAAAATGCGGGAACCAGATATACGAAAACTGTACACACACACAGGGCACACACACACACAGACCAAGATGTCAGAAACCTCTAATTTAAACAGTTAATGATCACAAAGGGGAGCAAACCAAACCTCTAATTTAAACGGTTAGGCAACGGAGGACGAAGGACTAGGTCCTCTAACTAAAACGGGCCTAGCCCTAGGGAACAGTCAGCGGGATACTCACAAAAAAACAAACACACTAGCAACTTCAACAACAAATATACAATAGCTATGAAAATAGCTTTTGGTTTATGAGGAAAACATTTTTCTCAATACAAGAAAAAAAGGTACTTAGCCACAGCCAGACCACGTCTGAGCTACATGAGTGGCAAACGAGATCTGGGGATGTGGAGCAGTGCACCATGGGATACCTGCTTAGCCCAGCCAATGAAAGACTTCAAGCTAGAAAAGTTGGCAGAGTCGGAGCCGATATTCGGCTCCGAACCCACGGGTAAGAATGTAGGCAAGATAGGACTACATAACATCAAGTAAGTTACAAGACGAGACGTGATGGGACATATGACAGGTCAGGAATATGTGTGTGCATGCAACTTTTCTTAAAGAGGAACACATAATGACAACAAAAATAGAATTTTTTTATGGTACAACTACTACTGACTCAGCGGCTTCAGCCTGAGAATGATGTTACAGTTTCAGAGTTTCCTGCACATAATAACCTGTTGCTCATTCAGTCATCTGCTAGCGAGCTTGTGAGCGAGTCACTCACTCAGGACCATTTCAGACTAAACAAGGACATTTCTGCATCCCGAAGATAATGTTTGGGATTCTGGGACACAGACTTCCAAACTGAGACAGTCTCGGAAAAAAACGGAATGGTTAGTCACTTTGGGACACACTTAGGAATGCAGAAGCCCTATCCCTCTTAAAATACACCAAATAATTTCCAACTAGGGCATTACATACCATGCTTCCATACCTCCCAACCTCTTAGCACAAGAAAGCTGGACAAAGCCTAAAGTTGTGAGGGGGACAAAAGCCCCCAAAGATGGACAAATTGTAAACGCTACTCTTATAGACTTAGAAAGTTGCTAGAACAACAGCATTTTTTCTTAGCAGGCAGTTTCTGAAGGAAATGAAGACAAAACTCAAATGTATGACATTTAGCTATTTCAGTGCTCAGTGATTTGCCATAAAACCACAAATTTTATGAGGAACAGGCCAAAAATATGAAACAAAAATCTGGACATTCTGCAAAAATCTGGACAGTTGAGAAGTATGCATATCTCTCAACCTCTTAGAGCAAAAAATCTGGACAAAGCCTAAAATAACGTGGATGCAATGTCCGGAAAAATAGGGAGTTTTAAGTATTGTTCTTAACTCAGAAAGTTGCTACAGTAGCAGGATTTTTATTAGCATGTATTTTGTGAAGGATGTGAAGTTTGAAAGTCATATACATGTCATTATGTAGTGACTTCAGTCCTCCCCGATTTGCTAGAAAACCACAAATTTTATAAGAAACAGACAAAATCTATAATGCTAAATCTGGACACTTGAGAGCTATGTTAAAACACACACGCACCTACTCTCTCACACAGCAACATACACACATATCTTACATTTCATACAGCAACCAACGAATAGTTTAAATTCCACACACTCTTACTCTACTCTCATATACAACACACAGGCACACACCTTTCTCACTCATACAAAAACAAACAGAATCACTAGTTTAAATTATACACACGCACCCCTACCTTCTCTAGTTTTCATGTGTTTGATTAAGGCACAGTGGGGACTAGGAAATTTGCCCTTTCCCCACTGTAGTGCAATCTTCGAGTTGCTATACATAAATAGGAGGAGTTGTAAGGGCGCAGGATTCACCCCCCTGCAAAAAAGATGTTTTCAATTAGATCTTCCCTGTTTGATTTTTATTTCTATGCGTTTTGATTCAAACACCTGTAGTAAACTCCTATATCTACACTGACATCTGTTTAATCTACCTAGCAATAGACATAAAGGCAAAGATATAAACTGTACGTATATATCTACATTTATATATCTATATATCTATATCTATATATACACACACACACACACACACACATATACATATGGGTCCCCTTCATATGATCGAACTTTCAAAAGTTCGACTTTCATATGGCCGAGACCATACGATCTAACTTTTTGAAAGTTCGAACGTTCTTAATGGAGATCTCCATACAGTGCGGAACAGGAAGATTTCCCTTTTCCGCACTGTAGTGCGATCTTGGAGTTGGCATATATAAATAGCAGGAGTGTGGGGGGCACAGCCCCCCTGCTAAAACTGTTCAGGTAATTTTATTTTTTTATTTTTATTTTTTTTTACTTTTTTTATTAGATGTTCAAACTTTAAAAAGTTCGATCATATGGTCTCAGCCATATGAAAGTCGAACTTTTGAAAGTTTGATCATCTGAAGTAGACTCGTATGTGTGTGTGTTTATTTATATATATATATATATATATATATATATATATATATATATATATATATATATATATATATATATATCTATATGTATAAAATGTGTGTGTACATATATAGATATATAAGATATGCATTGGTACTTGTGTATCTTAGTTCTTCCACCAAGTATCTGAAACTGTGTTTAGAAGGCATACGTTTTCGGTGAGGAAAGGATATCCAGCAATAATTAAATTATTACATTGCAAAATATCATATAGAGTATTCTTTGCTTTACTCAAATACAGATATCACATTTCTCATTATGTGTCATCATTCTGATGTACAGAAATTTCAAGTAGTCATTTTGATGCGCAATAATATAAATTTACAAAATGACAAGAATAACTTGGGAATAAAAACATACACTGATAATGGATAAGATATATGACTGCTTATTGTTTGTGAAATATAGCTCACTTACTCTCTGATAACCTGCAGCTGTAAGTGGGAGGGCGCTCTCCCCTACCCTATGGTTCCGTCGTCCTTCAACAGGGCACCAGGAAGTGTACAAACTTTATGTCAAAATAAATACATAAAAATTGCACCCTTTATGAGGCTGGCCTGTACGGTGCCCTAGGCGGCCGCCTAGTTCACCTATGCCTAAGGCTTGGCCTTGAGTCCCATTAAAGTATCTGCATACACAATAAAACCAGAAAAGGATATCACAGTGTTGTGGAACATCTCGACACGTTTCAAGTCTTTTCAGGACATAAAATAAATTAAGAGAAAACAAAGGCTATAGTTGCAAAGGCCATAGCTGTAAACTATATACCCATGCATGAAGTGGTCCAGCAATACCCTTATTTATGGAGAAATGATAAGATGAAGTATTTAGGAGTATGATTAAAAAGGATTCTGTTATGGCAGCTAAGAATACGTGAGAATAGACTAAACAAGAGATAATACAAAAACTGACAAACTGGAAGCTCTTGTTTAAGTATATGGATAGTAAGATACAAGCAGTGAAAATGGTTTTAGCACCTTTAATTTTACATACAGGTCAGGCATATTTTTATCAACCAGAGAAGTTGCGGAAAGTAATTAATGAAGAGTTGAAGGATTTTATCTTGAAGGGAAAAGGACATGGGTTAACTGGGATAAGTTGATCCATCCAACAGAACAAAGAGGTTTCAGATTTGAAGGGATATTTTAGAGCTACATAGTTTAAGGCCTGCATATATAACAAACATAAAGCTGTAATTCAAAGTGGAAAGGGATGATTACGAAGCGGGGGGTATTCAAGACATTGGAAGAAACAGGGATTTTGGATACAGATTCTTAAGGAGAATAACAAAAGTCACATGGAATATTATATTCATAAAGTAGCGGAAAGTATTCTAAGAACTAAGACAACATGAGAATGGAGATTTTGCTGATACGGACTACTGCAATTTGGGGAACACAGAATAGGCAAGAGGAAGCTGGAAATTACTGGAGAAAACTGGCAAAGAAACCAAGGTAGTAGAAGCAAATAACTAGACAGGGAAAGGTAAAGGAATAGGAAGAAGCCAGGAAGACATTTGGACTGCAGGCTAGATACTGCGTTCCCTATTAGGGATTGATATCAGTGTATAGGCAAAGAAAAATGACAGGGAAATCCTAAGTGAAAGACGTGCTCTGGTTTAGTTTTTTAACTAAATCTATAACAGAAGCTGCTGTTAAAAAGGGATAATTAGTAGAGCATACAAAATACTGCACAATAACTATATACGTACATACAAATATTTCAAGCATGGGCAATAATGCCCTTCTGGTCTGCCAACCTGATCATTTCCAGCATGGGAGACAGATGCTCCACTCCACAGGTCGGCTCCTCAATGGTCAGATCTGACCATATGCTAATCACCCTAGACATCCACATCCTGCCTCCATCCCCCACCAAGGTAACCACGTTAAAAAATTTCTCCAAGGCCAACTTCAAGCTTCTCAAGACTGAAGTGGCAAACTTCACAATACCCATGCGCACGGAATGCGAAAGCGAGTATGCAGAATCTTTCACTAATGCATTGCATGAACACAAAAATTATTACTTTTTACTCCCACCCAAAAGTCACCACAAATCCACTTCACAATTACCTCTAATAATGGAACTAGTATTTCCCCTGATACTACTACACATCTCCTGGGCATAACCATAGATCATAACCTCAGCTATGATGATCATATCAACAATACTATAAAAACCGTCAATAAAAAACTAGGCTCCCTGTATAGAATCAAACCCTTCCTCACAACGCTAGCTGGAACCACCTTTGCCCAGACTCATCTCACTTCTACCCTATTCTATGCTTCTGCCATATATACCAATCTATCAAAGCACAATCTTAGCAAGCTTGAAACTAGCAGTAATAATACAGTCAGATTTGCCACTGGCTCCCCTTTTAGAGCACACTACTGTCTCAACCTTAAACAACTTGGATGGTCAGAACTACAAAACCAACTACTATATAATCAACTTGTGATCACACAAAAAATTCTTTACCACCCAAATAATACCCCTATCCTCTCTAACCTGATCTCCCCATATAAAAATCTTACAACACTACGCTCAGCTAATAAGCTACTAATTTCCAATATTAAATCTAATAATAAAGCTGGGGACTCACTTTTTACCAATGTTGCGGGCAAAATCTGGAACAAGCTTCCTAGAAGACTCACATTTCTCTCATCTACACCACTCTTCAAGAAACATCTCAAAGAACATCTAAAAATACATTGGCTTTATCCCTGCTCTAAGCCTGACTGAATCATACTTGTCCTCTTATTTCTCTTCTTGCTATACCCCTTCCTCCTGGACTACAGCCCCTCTGCAGCATTAATCAATAGAAGCTAACTTTATACTTACCCTTGTGTTTTCCTGCCTTTTTTCTTTCTCCTTCTTTGACTTAATGAATGATAATTTTAAAATATTGTGTAAACTTGTACTTGATCGTATCTTAAACCTACGCAAAGACTTTGTACTTGATTTTTTTCTTAAACCTATGCAAAAACTCTGTACTATTGTGCATAGAAACAATTTTTATTTTTTTCTTCCATTTTTGCTCTCTAATGTATATGAATGTAGTCATTTTTTAATAATTGTATTTTGTAATTTACTTATGCTTGGAGCTTTTCTCCCCGGGCCTCTACTGAAAATGGACATGTATTCAGCTAGACTAGCCCGGTCAACAAATATAAAATAAAAAAATAAAAAACATACACTTGTGCATGGACCGTGCCATCCCAAATAGAACCAAGATGCTATCTTTCAAAAAAAGGAAGCCAATCTGGTGGTCCCCGGCCATAAACCAACTATACAACAGAAGAAAGAAACTCCTGCAAAAAAAGGAAGTAAAAACCCAGGATTGCAAAAATTCCCTGGTCAGCATCAGTAAGAAGCTGAGATCCCTTACAACATCCTCCAAAGCAAATTACTAGAACAAAATTCCCACAGATTCTAAGGACAACCACAAGGCATTCTACAGTTATGTCAAGAACCTCAATGGCAACACTCAGATTTGCTAAGAGTTGCAGCACAATGGCACCAAATACTGATCCAACTGATATTGGCATCATTCTGGCAAATAGATTCAGTGCCAATTTAACTCCCCTCTCACCCCCAAAGGGCCCATCTCAATATTGGAAGAATGCCAAGTCCTGGTAATCACGGCTGCACAGGTAAAAACTTCACTAGCCAAAGCCAAGAATACAGCATCTATGGGACCAGACAGCATTTCGGGCTGAGTCCTACACGAACTACAAAACAAACTGACACCCCATCTATGTACCATGCTCAGTCTTAGCCTCACCTCAGGCTTTATGCCCACTGAATGGTGCACAGCTATGGGTATCCCACTCCATAAGGGGGGATCCGCCACAGACCTTGGTAACTACCACCCTGTGAAGGCTGCCAGCCCAGCCAGATAGAATTTTATAGATAATTCTATCATTTGTAAATATGAATGTTAAACTACAGACTTGTTTTCTTAATTGAAAGGAAATACTGTGAAATGTTGAAATACAAGCTTGTTTTCTTAAATGAAAGAATATGCTGTGAAATGTTGCAACATTGCCCTCTGCTGTAAAGAAAGCTAAGTCAAGCATTTCTTGTCTGTCATTTGAAGTTAAAATTATTTTGTATGTCCCTTTGAAGTTAAAGATTCGGAGTCATTCCATCTGGGCTAGCACATTATTTCTATTGTTTTAACTTGAGGAATAATTACTAGAGTTCACATGTGGAATGTCTTTTATGGCTGCAGTGTCCTGCAGGTGCAAGATAACAAGAACGTAGTATCTGTTAGCCTGGGAACACCAGGAAAGTGTAAAAAAGTGATGTAATGGGAATCAGGACTGAAAATAGGAATTTAAACAGAGAGGATCAGAAGGCATTAAGAATTGTTGTCTTGACCATCCAACTCATCAGCACTCTGCCCGTTTTTATGTAAGTTATCTTAGACTTATGTTTTCTTTTAGAAACAGCTCGGAACTAGAAAGATTAGACTAAGTGTTTTTCTGTGATGTCAGAACTGTACTACTAAATTATTTTAAAATATTTATCTGTGATCTCTGAACTCCTAACTAGCACTATGTAGTAAGAAGTATTGTATGTATTGTGTTTTTATTATTTATTATTAAATGTTTCAAAACCTTTCAACTGTGGCTGTTTTGTGTAGAGATAAGTTAAGCTCTAACAGTACATTGCATGTATATAAGGATCCTGTACCAAATCACTCTAATAAGCCTGGACTGTTTAGTCATACTACCAATCGGATAATAATATTGCACAGTAATAATTGGACACCCTTTTAAGGGCCTTTGAGTAGCTGATAAATATTAGTGGGTGGTGGCAGGGTACTACCTTAAATTCTGGGAAAAGGGGGCACAGCTGGAGAACCTGTGGCAGCCTTCCACAGGAGTGTCTGTGTGGTTGTATAAACTCTTCTCAAAGTGTGTGTGTGTGTGTGTGTGTGAACTACTTCGGCAGGGACATGAACCACTGGTTGGACAGAGAGGTTGCTAGAGGTTTTAGCTTGCCCACTAGGCTGAGATCTGGACCCTATAGCTGTGCCAGTGGGGAGTCTTATTGGGGACCTGGAGAGCAAAGGAGCGACCAGCCCCAGACTGACTGTGATCTCTGTGTGCTCTTAAGAGAAATGTAAAGTACAGCTGTGTACACTTACCATAAATGTAGATGTTCAAGTGCATTCACTGTTGCAGTCATTACATTTGGGTAATCTGCTGGCAGGTTGCCCTCAGTCAGCCTGAATAACAAAGTCTTGGGTTCTGCGTCGGTTGCTGTCTCCTCTTCCATGACGTCAGGTTGTCAGGGGTATAAAACATGCAGCCGACGCCATTTTATTCAGTTTTTCCTGCCCCAGATGTCAGGTCCCCCCCAAATGGGGAGCAAAAAAAAAACAAAAAAAAAAAAATATATATATATATATACATATATATATATATATATATATATATATATATATATATATATATATATAAAAAACAGAAATATATGTAAATGCACTTTTAGCAACATAAACTTCACCTTCATCTAAAAGCAAATACACCACAAAGGCATTAGTATATAGTGAAGGAAAGAAAAGTTATAGAAAAGGGGGGTGGCAGGTGGGTAACCCAGACTGCAACAGTGAATACACTTGAACATCTATATTTATGGTAAGTGTACACAACTGTACTATGTTCTTAGTGTTTCACTGTTGCAGTCATTACATTTGGGTAGAATCCCAAATCTATGGATGGGAGGATGGAACTAAATAGCATTAGGAGCGGCTATAAGGCCCTGCAGAACTGCAGTGGCAAAGCCTGCACTGGATTTGGAGAAGAGAGGCAAACAATAATGCTTTGTGAAGGTATGAACAGAGCTCCAAGTAGCAGCCTCTAGAATGTCTTTGGTTGGAACCCCTCTAAGAAAAGCTGCTGAGGTAGAAGCAAGCCCTGGTGGAATGTGACCTGATCCCCTTGGGCACAGGTTTACCATGGTGCAAGTAGCAGAAATGAATGCAGTGGCTTATCCACTTAGAAAAAGTCTGCTTTGAAATAGCCTTCCCCTCTGACCCTGCAGCAAGTAGTTGCTCAGATGTTCTTAAGAGATTTGGTCCTGTTTAAGTAGAATCTTGGTTGTCTGTGTACGTCCAATGAATGCAGAATCCGCTCCCCTTTCTTCTGTGGATAAGGGTAAAATGCTGGCAGGTGAAATGTCTGGTTAAGAGCCACACTGGATATCACTTTAGGCATAAAGGAAGGATTGGTCCTGAGGGACACCCTGCCCGGGTAAAATGTAATAAAAGGCTCCACAGCCATGAGAGCCTATAGTTCTGAAACCCTTCTTGCTGAAGTCACTGCCAAGAGAAAAGCTGTTTTCCAAGATAGGAATTTTATGTCCGCAGTAGCTGCTGGTTCAAAAGGAGGCAGGGTGAGTTTTTCCAGCACAAAATTGAGATCCCATGCAGGAGTTGGTGATCTTCTGGGAGGCCTGAAATTTTTGGCCCCTCTAAGATACTGTTTAAAAAGAGGATGAGAAAAGAGGGGAGGCTCTGTGTTGTAATGAGCCGAGATGGCAGAGGCATGGATTTTTATTGAAGAAAAAGATAGGCCCTTGTCAAGCATCTCCGTCAAATATAATCCGAGGAATATTGGGCTTTGCTGTGTCTGTTCCTTGTGCTTGGTTCCAAACACAGAATCTCTACCATTTATCAGCATAAGATTTTCTAGTACTAGGCCTTCTGGCTTTCAAAATGACATCCATCACAGATTTACTGATAGGTGTTGTTTGAATAATTAAATGATCAGCAATGCTGCAATGTTCAGAGTTTGGAGAGGAGTGTACAGAATTTGATTGTTCTGCTGAGACAGCAGATGAGGTATTTGAGGCAAGTACCCAGGGGGGAGTTGAGACATATTCCTTAGAAGTGGGTACCAGTGTTGAAGCGGCCAGTCCGGAGCAACTAGGATCATTTTTGGTTTTTCCTGACTGACTTTTAGTAAGACCTTGGAGAAAAGAGGTGCAGGCGGAAAGGCATAGACTGATAGGTTTTTCCAACTGAAGGATAGGGCATCCACTTTCCATGCTTTTTTGTGATGAATTCTTGTGCAGAATTTGTCCAGCTGATAATTTTGGGGAGAGGAAAACAGATCTATGTCTGGGCTCCCCCATTTCCGTATTAACATGCTGAAGATTTGTGGATCCAGTTTCCATTCGTGTGGGTCCATAAGATTTCTGCTTAGGTCGTCTGCCAGAGTATTTAGTTTTCCTGGCAGGAATTGAGCTTGAAGATGTATTTGGTAAGTCAAAGCTGTGTTATACAATGCCATGGCTAGTCTGCAAAGGGCGTAGGAATGTGTATCCCCCTGCTTGTGTATGTACCACATAACCATGGTGTTGTCCATCTTTATCAGTAGTTGTCCTGGATGAAGTAAGTCCTTGAAGGCTGTCAAGAGCATTTTGAACAGCTAGCATCTCTTTCTGGTTGATAAGCAGATGCATTTGTTTTGGGCTCCATTTGCCCTGAATGCATCTCCCCGCCAGGTGGGCCCCCCAAGCATTGATGCATCTGTACTTAGGGTTTGGGTGGCAGGGGGTAGAGTGAATGACAGTCTCTGGTTTTGGTGACATGTATCCGCCCACCAAAGAAATTCCTGTTGTAGGCAGGGAATGAGATGAATCATTGTTTCCAGACTGTGACAATGTTGGCCCCATAAACTTTTTAGGTACCACTGAAGCTTCCTCATATGCAGTCTTGCATATGAAATTAGTAGAATGCAGGATGCCATGAACCCCAAAGCCTGCAGAATTTGTCTTGCAGACAACTGGGTTTTTGTTGCCATTTGTTTGAAGTATATTGTAAGCTGCCTTTGTCTGGCTTAAGGTAAGCCATCTGGGCAGTTGTATTCAAGCTTGCACCCAGGAATGTAATTATTTGAGAGGGTACCAATTGGGATTTCTTTTTGTTTACTGTGTACCCTAGGCATATTAGAAGGCTTTTTACAAACGCCAGATGTTAAAGAAGAGTGTCCTTGTCCTCTGCTTGAATGAGACAGTCATCCAGATAAGGACAAATTTGTATGCCTCTTTGTCAGCAGAATGCAATTACTGGTGCCAGGCACTTTGTAAAGACCCTGGGCGCAGTAGATAAGCCAAAGGGCAGTGCAGAGAGTTGGTAATGCAAAAAACCTGCCTTGAAGCGGAGCTATCTTCTGCAGGATTCCCTTATTGGGATATGCAGGTATGCCTCTTAAGTCTAGAGTCACTAACCAAGCGTTTACAACAGCTACCGCCTATGCTGGGCAGAAAGTCAGCATTTTGAATTTTGGAATGTCCAGGAACGTGTTCAAAATCGATAAATCCAGTACTGGATGCCAAGAATTGTCTTTTCTGGGTACCAGGAAAAGTCTTGAATAAAAACCTTGTCCTTTTTCCTTTTCTGGTACTGGCTGAATAGCCTTCATATCCAAGAGGGACATAACTTGTTTCTGAGCCTCTGCCCACTGATTTTGTGGCAGATCTGGCCATCCGTTTGGAATTGGCAAAATATGGAAATGAAATCTGTACCCCTGGGAAATACTAAGTTTAATACCCACTTGTCCTGGGTAATTAACTGCCAATCATGAGCACGAAGTGCTAGTTTTCCCCACCAAGGGGGCTGCCAAAAGATAAGTGTTTGGTGATGGTAGAGGAAAGTAATTGAGACTGCTTACTGTAGGGTTGTCCTTTGTTTCCTCCAGATTTGAAGGTGGAGGCACCCCATTGCTTTGACCTGTAAGAAAGTACAGTTGTGTACACTTACCATAAATGTAGATGTTCGAGTGTATTCACTGTTGCAATCATTACATTTGGGTAATCTGCTGGCAGGTTGCCCTCAGTTGGCCTGAATATCAAAGTCTTTGGTCCTGCGTCAGTTGCTGTCTCCTCTTCCATGATGTCAGGTCGTCAGGGGTATAAAACATGCAGCCGATGCCATTTTATTCAGTTTTTCTTGCCCCAGACATCCGGTGAAAAAAAATAAAAATAAAAAAAAAATTATATATATATATCTGAACAGCAATATGTATGTAAATGCATTTTTAGTAACATAAACTTTACCTTCATCTAAAAGCAAATACACCACAAAGGCTTTGGAATATAGTGAAGGAAGGAGAAATTCTAGAAAAAAGGGGGATGGCGGGTGGGTAACCTGGACTGCAAAAGTGAATGCACTCAAAAATCTACATTTACGGTAAGTGTACACAACTGTACTATGTTCTTTGTGTTTCACTGTTGCAGTCAATACATTTGGGTAGAATCCCAAAGCTATGGATGGGAGGATGGAACTAAATAGCATTAGGAGCGGCTATAAGGCCCTGTAGATCTGCAGTGGCAAAGCCTGTCCTGGACTTAGAGAAGAGAGGCAAATGATAATGCTTTGTAAAAGCATGAACAGAGCTCTAAGTAGCAGCTTCTAGAATGTCTTTGGTTGGAACTCCTCTGAGAAAAGCTGCTGAGGTAGAGGCAGCCTTGGTGGAATGTGACCTGATTCCCTTGGGCGCCGGTTTACCATGATGCAAGTAGCAGAAATGAATGCAGTGGCTTATCGACATAGAAATAGTCTGCTTTGATATAGCCTTCCCCTCTGATCCTGCAGCAAATGCCACCAGTAGTTGCTCAGACTTTCTTAGAGATTCGGTCCTGTTTAAGTAGAGTCTTAGTTGTCTGTGTACGTCCAATGAATGCAGAATCCGCTCCCCCTTGTTCTGTGGATTTGGGTAAAATGTTGGCAGGTGAATAGTTTGGTTAAGAGCCACACTGGATACCACCTTAGGCATAAAGGAAGGATTGGTCCTGAGGGACACCCTGTCCGGGTAAAATGTAATAAAAGGCTCCATAGCCATGAGGGCCTGTAGTTCTGAAACCCTTCTTGCTGAAGTGATTGCCAAAAGGAAAGCTGTTTTCCAAAATAAAAACTTTATATCCGCAGTAGCTGCTGGTTCAAAAGGAGGCAGGGTGAGTTTTTCCAGCACAAAACTGAGGTCCCATGCAGCAGTTGGTGATCCCCTGGGAAGCCTTAAATTTTTGGCCCCTCTAAGATATTGTTTTAGCAGAGGATGAGAAAAGATGGGAGGCTCTGTGTTGTAATGAGCCGAGATGGCAGAGGCATGGATTTTTATTGAAGAAAAAGATAGGCCCTTGTCAAGCATCTCA
This sequence comes from Protopterus annectens, assembly GCF_019279795.1. NCBI lineage: Eukaryota > Metazoa > Chordata > Ceratodontiformes > Protopteridae > Protopterus > Protopterus annectens. The sequence continues at coordinate 366,004,189 of NC_056748.1, read as the reverse complement.
GTCAAGTACTGTAAAATCTGAGGAATATTTGGTTTTGCTGTGTCTGTTCCTTGTGCTTGGTTCCAAGCACAGAAATTCTTCCATTTATCAGCATAAGATTTTCTAGTACTAGGCCTTCTGGCTTCCAAAATGGCATCCATCACAGATTTACTGAGAGGTGTTGTTTGAATAATTACATGATTAGCCATGCTGCCAAGTTCAGAATTTGGAGCAGAGTGTGCAGAATTTGATTGCTCTGCTGAGACAGTAGATGAGGTATTTGAGGCAAGTACCAAGGAGGAAGTTGAGACATATTCCTTAGAAATGGGTACCAGTGCTGGCAAGGCCAGTCCAGGGCAATTAGGATCATTTTTGGTTTTTCCTGTCTGACCTTTAGTAAGATCTTGGGGAGAAGAGGCATAGGAGGAAAGGCGTAGACTGATAGGTTTTTCCAACTGAAGGTTGGGCATCCACTTTCCATGCTCGTCTGTGATGAGTCCTTGTGCAGAATTTGCCCAGTTGATAATTTTGGGGAGAGGCAAACAGATCTATGTATGGGCTCCCCCATTTCTGTGTTATCATGCTGAAGACTTGTGGTTCCAGTTTCCACTCGTGAGGGTCCATAAGATTTCTGCTTAGGTCATCTGCCAGAGTATTTTGTTTTCCTGGCAGGAATTGTGCTTGAAGATGTACTTGGTAAGTCAAGGCTGTGTCCCACAATGTCATGGCTAGTCTGCAAAGGGGGTAGGAATGTGTACCCCCCTGCTTGTTTATGTAACACATAACCATGGTGTTGTCCGTCTTTATCAATAGTTGTCCTGGATGAAATAAGTCCTTGAAGGCTGTAAGGGCATTCTGAACAGCTAGCATCTCTTTCTGGTTGATATGCAAATGCATTTGTTTTGGGCTCCATATGCCCTGAATGCATCTCCCCTCCAGTTGGGCCCCCCAAGCACAGTCTGATGCATATGTAGTTGGGGTTTGGGTGGCAGGGGGTAGAGTGAAAGACCGTCCCTTGTTTTGGTGACATGTCTCTGCCCACCAAAGAAACTCCTGTTGTAGGCAGGGAATGAGAAGAATCATTGTTTCCAGATTGTGACAATGTTGACTCCATAAACTTTTTAGATACCACTGAAGTTTCCTCATATGCAGTCCTGCATATGGAATTAGTAGGATGCATGATGCCATGAACCCCAAAGCCTGCAGAATTTGTCTTGCAGATAACTGGGGTTTTGTTGCCATCTGTTTGAAGTATATAGTCAGTTGCCTTTGTTTGTCTGGCATAAGGTAAGCCATCTGGGCAGTTGTATTCAAGCTTGCACCCAGGAATGTAATTTTTTGACAGGGTGTGTGTCTCTTTCGGCTTTTCCCAGTTAGGGGTCGCCACAGTGGAACTCCGGTCCGCTAATGATTGGCAGTTGATTTTTACGTGCCGAGTTGCCAGCCCTGATGCACAACCTTCAACGAAGGTACGCCCATTCACGCATGTCTCCACGCAGAAGACGCTCTAGCTGAAAATCAAACCGGACAGCGTCTTACTGTGAGGCAGCAACGCTACCGCAGCACCACCACCGCGGATTAATTTTTTGAGAGGGTACCATTCCCATTTTTGAAAGGGTACCATTTGTGATTTCTTTTCGTTTATTGTGTACCCTAGGCATGTTAGAAGCCTTATTACAAATACCAGATGTTGAAGAATGTCCTTGTTTTCTGCTTGAACGAGACAGTCATCCAAGTAAGGACAGATTTGTATGCTTCTTTGTCGGCAAAATGCAATTACTGGTGCCAGGCACTTTGTAAAGACCCTGGGCGCAGTAGATAAGCCAAAGGGTAGTGCAGAGAATTGGTAATGCATAAAACCTGCCTTGAAGCGGAGGTATCTTCTACACGATTCCCTTACTGGGATATGCAGGTATGCTTCTTTTAAGTCTAGAGTCACTAACCAAGCGTTCTTGCCCAGCATGAACAGGAGCTGTTGTAAAGTCAGCATTTTGAATTTTGGAATGTCCAAGAACGTGTTCAAAATCGATAAGTCCAGTATTGGACGCCAGGCATTGTCTTTTCTGGGTACCAGGAACAGTCTTGAATAAAAACCTGTCCTTTTTCCTGTTCTGGTACTGGTTGAATAGCCCCCATATCCATGAGGGACGTAACTTGTTTCACAGTCTCTGCCCATTGATTTTGTGGCAGATCTGGCCAACCGTTTGGAATTGGTAAAGTATGGAAATGAAATCTGTACCCCTGGGATATACTATATTTAATACCCACTTGTCCTGGATAATTAACTGCCAATTTTGAGCATGAAGTGCTAATTTTCCCCCCAAGAGGGCTGCCAAAAGATAAGTGCTTGGTGATGGTAGAGGGAAGTCATTGAGACTGCTTACTGTAGGGTTGTGCTTTGTTTCCTCCAGATTTGGAGGTAGAGGCACCCCATTGCTTTGACCTGTAAGAACCCTGTGATTGGTATCTAGAGCCTTTTGAGCACCTGGTTTTGCCTTGTGAGGCTCTGTTGGACACAGGAAAGGACCAATTTTTAGTAGGCCAATGCCTACTGAATCTGGGTGGCTGCACTTGTAAGAAATATTTTACAGTTTGCATAAATTTAGCTTTGTCTTCCATTTTCATTAAAACCTCTTCTGCCTTATTACCAAACAGAGTATCATACTGTAAAGGTGCATCCAACAATTTAGCTTTAACATGATCAGGCAGATTTTGCTCCTTGAGCCAGGCATGCCTTCTAATCACAGATCCAATAACTGCAGCCGTGCAAGAGGCCTCCAAGGAATCAAAATCACATTGCAAAATATGCTTTCCAACCTGTTCTGCTGCATGTAATAATTCCTGTAATTCTTTATATTCCACACAATCAGAAATCAACATCATTTTCTGTTTCAATAAGCCCATAACATGTTGTTGATATTTAAGCATATGAAACTGGCAGTTTAAGGCCCTAATTGCCAAGGATGCAGACGTATAAATCTTCTTCTCCATCTATCCAGCGCCCTGAAATCTCTATCAGAGGGGGTAGGATTTTTGGCTGCAGAGGCCTTTACACCTTTGGGACCCTGTGAGATAGTTTCAGGATAAGCAGCAGGATTTTTGAATAGAAATTTGAAGGAGTCAGGAACCCTGTAATATCTGTCTGGCTTACTAGGAGCCGGAGGCAGGGAATCAGGAGCCATGCTTGATTTCGAAAACACATCAACAATGTCTAATACAAGAGGTATAGCCAAAGGCCTATGCTGAGGAAGAAGGAAATCCCTAAGCCTCTTTTTTGATTCAAAGAAATCCTGACTGTCCCAATGAAAATGTTCCCTTAAAGTATGCAAGGTTTCTCCAAAAAAATAATCCTCAGGAGGAGATGCAGATGGGATGGATTCTTCTGCATCTGAATCCTCATAGGGTGGTACAGAAAATTCCTGATCAGAAGAGGAATCAGAAGAAATAGAAACCTGATATGAAGATTCATAATCAGTGTTTTGCCTAGGCCTCTTAGCACAAGGGGGGGGGGGGGGGGGTTGGGAATCCCTGATCAAGGTAATTAAGTCCTCAGCCATTTTGATCATCTGTTTTTTTAGGCATGGGGCCTGAGCACGTGGCTCATGTGTCGTTTCTTTGGACTTGGAAGTTGTTTTTGTTTTTGAAACTGGCGTTGGTTTTATATAGAAATATTGAGGCCTGAAAACACCCTCAGAAGCGCCTGCTTAGCGGTTTCGGACCCATCCGAGGGAGAGACATCTGTGGGTTCAAAACTCTGAGAATCTCGCAGCATAATGGACTCCACATGGGTCTCGGCAGAGGCCTGCGACTCAAAAGTAGAGGGTATCAGGGGCTGCGGAAGCGCCTCACTGAGTACCGGCGAACTGGTCACTGGCTTAGGAGAAGTTTCGTCGTCAGTTTTGGACCTTGACAGTCTGTCTCTGTCCTTTTCTTTGCATTTTTTGTGAACTCCGGTAGTCGGACTGCTATCAGATGACATTTCAGGGTAATTAAATCTGGATTCAAAATATTCTGACGCAAAAATATACCAACGCTTAACAGTGCATTGGTTAAATCTAGCACAAAACTGACAGCAAGGCACGTTATGATCTGGGCCTAGGCAAGGAATACAGTACAAATGAAAATCCTTATGAGGTATTTGCTTCCCACAAGTAATGCAATTATTAACTTTTACTGACATTGGTAAGGAGCAAGAAAAAGTTTCCCCAATGGGGTACTAAGCTTTAATTGAAGACTTTGGTTCTGAAACTCGAATGCAAAAATTTCAGGAGTCGGCCGACCGGCACTTACGAACTGCTTCTGCTTCGGGCACCGCGTGGCAAGAAAGACTGAATAAAATGGCGTCGGATGCATGTTTTATACCCCTGATGACCTGATGTCATGGAAGAGAAGACAGGAACAGATGCAGGACCCAAGACTTTGATATTCAGGCCGACTGAGGGCAATCTGCCAGCAGATTACCCAAATGTAATGACTGCAACAGTGAAACACGAAGAACATTTGCACTTTACTGTATGTATTTGTTATCCTTTCCTCATATACGAGACACCCTCTCTGGTGTTAGTGGTGAGGATTGAGGCTCCTTGACTGCTGGGCCAGAGCAAGGGCAAGGACATCACATTTGTGTTTGGCAGTGGTGGGATATCCACATTATATATTAATTAGGTGGCAAAAACTAATTGGCTTGTAGTGGTGTGGGTAGAGTGAATTCCTGTAGCTTGTGTACAGTGAGCTTTGAAGGTGTCTTGTACTCTAAAAACAGCCATGCAGTGAATACTCAAGAGTTCAGATCACAATTGTTTTACTTCTTTTGTTAGCTTAGTTAGTCAGGGTGAGCAGGCAGCATGTCAGCAGAGGAGCATGGAAACCTGACAAGGAGCCAGCTGGCAGAGATGTGCCAGGCTAGGAGACTGGTGCATGGAAACCTGACTAAAGCAGACCTGATTTCAGCCTTGGTTACAGTTGCATCAGAAAACAGCAACCAGGAAGACAATCAGACTGGCAGTGGAGATATAATACCCTCTGAGAATGGACAGCTCAACCTTTCTGCAGTGGACTAATCCAGATGGAGCTAGAGACTCAAGTTGGAAGCCATGCGTGTGGAATTAGAAGCGGCTGAGAGACTGAGGCATCTAGAGAGTGAGGAGAATGAGAAACTGCTACACCTAGAAGCTGAGGAAAAAGGGAGGTAGAGGCAGCATTAGAAGGACTCTTTGCCAGAGTCATGGAGGTAATGGGGAAGGGAGTAAATGGACCCCAGAATCACAAAAGGTCAGTAAATTTCTTCCGCAGTTTAAAGAGGGGATAATTTTGATAGTTTCACTCATATGTTTGAGAGGGTATGTAAACAGTATGAAGTTGACCAAGGGCTATGGGTATGGTTCCTGACCACCTTACTCCATGGTAAAGCTGTAACTGTATTATCTAAAATGTTTGCCATTGCATTTTTTGATTATACTGCTGTAAAAAATTGTCTACTAGTGTTTTTTAAGCTAACACCTGAAAGGTATAGGAGAAAAAATTCGTGAGCATAGACGCAAGGGAGATGAAAGGGTGTGTGAATATGCTGCTGAATTGAGAACTTATTTCCATAGGTGGGTGAGTGGATGTCAGGTCACCACTTCTAAAGGGCTGACAGACCTTTTGGTGAGGGAACAAGCCCTTAGCACTTTGCCTGAGACATGAGGATCTGGTTAGCTGACAGACAATGTGCTACTTTAGATGAGTTGAGGAAGAAGGGAGACCTATACCCGACAAGCAGGGAACCCCTGCACAGGAAGGGGACCCCCAGTACTGCTCATGGGTCCAAAGAAACCCATGATGGGCAGCACAGACTGCCACAACAGAATCTGCCAGTAGCAGGGGAAGTCACTAGTCCAGATACACATCCAGGAACTTGGGTTTAATGTTTTGAATGCAACCAGTGTGGCCATGTGGCATACAGGTGTCCACAGAAGCAAGGTGGGAACCAAAGGTGAGGGAGCCAGTAAGTGGGAAAGACAAAAATGCCAACAATAGGCTGTCGAGACAACAGGGGTACTAAACTACCATCCTGCAGATGTCCTGAGAGGGAAGGATTTGGATGAGGCAGTACCATGTGCTTCTGCAGTTAGACACAGTCAGGCTAGGAGACAAGCATTTGGGTCTGCTAGCCTGGGGGAAGACCCAGACAGACTGCATACTTGGAACCAGAACTGTAGCAGTGAGACTGAAGGTGAGCCACAGCTGCTTGTGGGTACTGATGGTCCCTTGGACAGAGTGACTGCAACGGTAGAGGTGAGTAGTAGTACCCAGGCTGACAGTGAGGCACCACTGTCAAAGGATGCCAGACTTCCAGTGGAAGGGGAGCTGGGAAGGGTTACAAGGAGAGAGTTGAGACAGGCTCAGCTCTCAGACCCTACACTGCAAGACCTGAGGCAGGTAGCTAGGGAGGCACCTGATTCTCGAGGAAAGGGGGAATCTGTATACTGGGACATAGGGTTACTATACAGAGAGTGGACCCCTGAGGGAGGGCTAGAAGGTGAGAGAGTACAGCAGTTGGTAGTGCCTAGAGCCTACAGTCTGGCGCTTCTAGCCATAGCCCATGATATTCCCTTTACAGGTCATATGGGAATAAAACGTGCAAAGAGATATATTATGCAGAACTTCTACTGGCTTGGAATTTCCAGAGATGTAACAGGGTACTGCAGGACCTGTGAGCAGTGCCAAAAGGTAGGCAAGGCAGGAGACAAGGTGAGAGCTCCTTTGTTGCCTTTGCCCGTGATGGAGGAGCCATTTCAGAGGGTAGATATCGATATTGTGGGTCCTCTAAGTACCCCATGTTCCTTAGGGAAAAAGTATATCCTAGTGGTAGTGGATTATGCTACATGGTACATTGAGGCAGTGGCTTTGTCCTCCATTGAGGCAGAGAAGGTGGCAAATGCTTTGTTAGAGATTTTCAGCAGGGTAGGTTTCCCACAAGAAATACTGACTGACAGAGGTGCCAATTTCATGTCAGACCTGCTGGCTTGTCTGTGGAAGTCCTGTGGGGTGAAGCACATGAAGACCACCCCCTACCATGCCCAGACTGATGGTCTTGTTGAGAGGTTAAACTCTACAATCAAGTCCATGCTACGGGCATTTGCAGATCAGTTTAAGAGGGAGTGGGACAAATATTTGCCCCATCTGTTATTTGCTTTCAGAGAAGTTCCCCAGGAATCCACAGGTTTTTCACCCTCTGAGTTGCTGTATGGGCATAGGGTGAGGGGATCTCTAGATTTAATTTGAGATGAATGGGAAGGTGAGTGCGAGTCTCACAAGGAGTCTGTTGTGGCATACGTCCTAAACCTCAGGACAAGGTTCAGGGAACTCATGGGCTTGGCCCAGGAGAACCTGGCAGAAGCCCAACAACAGAAAATGGTGTGGTATGACAGGAATGCTCGAGCTAGAGAGCATGCTGTGCGGCATGCTCTCTAGCTCGAGAGAGCATGCTGTGCGGCAGCAGGTAATGGTTCTCATTCCTGTCAGACACAACAAGCTACAAGCAGCTTGGGAGGGACCCTACAAGGTGGTAAGAAAGGTAAGTGATGTTAACTACATGGTGGAACTGCTAGGCAGACGGCAGGGGCACAAACTGTACCATGTTAACATGATGATACCTTACCAGGATAAGGATGCCCTTGTGCTGAGCTACTGCATTGGATTGCAGGAGGAGACTGAGGGAGATTTGGGGACTGATCTCTTCAGTGAGACTTGGGATGACACCTCAGTGGAAGGGGTAGCAATGTCCCAGCAGCTATCTCCAACCCAGGTTTGAGAAATCCGAGCAGGGTTGAAGGAAATTGGGGACATGTTCACTGAGAAATCAGGGTGCATACACCTGATGCAGCACCAGGTGGATACAGGACCTCGAAGATCTATCAGGCATGCCCCTTATAGAGTGCCTGAGAGAGTCAAACAGACTCTGAGGGAGGAGATACAGGAAATGTTGTAACTAGGGGTAATTCAAGACTCCAACAGTCCCTGGGCCTCCCCAGTGGTGCTGGTGCCAAAGAAGGATGGCAACACCAGGTTCTGTGTGAACTACAGAAAATTAAATAGTCACACAGAGTCGGATGCTTATCCCATGCCTAGGACAGATGACGCCCTAGAGCAGCTGGGTAGGGCTAAGTATCTTACAACCACTGATCTTACCAAGGGTTACTGGCAGGTGCCCTTGACTCCCAATGCTAGAAAGAAGTCGGCCTTTGTGACTACTTTTGGCTTGTATGAGTTCACAAAGATGCCCTTTGGGATGAAGAATGCCCCATCGACTTTCCAGAGGCTGGTAGATTGTATCCTGGCAGCAGCAGGAGGGTTTGCCCTTGCTTACCTAGAAGATATTGCCATCTACAGCCATTCCCGGCCAGAGCACCTTCAGCATGTCAGGGAGGTGCAGAGGGCAGGATTGACCACTAAGCCGAGCAAATTTCAGATGGGCATGGCAGAGGTCTCCTACCTAGGACAGAGTGGGGAGTGGTAAGATAAGGTCAGAACCTGCCAAAGTGGAAGCCATTCAGGCATGGCCTGCACCAGTTACTAAAAAGCAGGTGAGAGCATTTTTAGGGACAGCAGGGTACTACAGAAAGTTCGTCCCCAGTTATACTACCATAGTTGCTCCCCTCACAGACCTGACAAGAAAGAACTGGCCAGATAAGGCAGTGTGGACCCCAGCATGTGAGCATGCATCCCAGAAGCTTAAATAAGCTTTGGGAGGACCCCCTGTTATCCAGTCCAGATTACAGCAAAGAATTTGTTGAGCAGGTGGATGCTTCAAACCATGGGACGGGGGCTGTACTTAGCCAGATTTCTTCAGAGGGAGAAGAGCACCCAGTGGTTTATCTTAGTTGTAGGCTCCAACCCAGGGAGGAATGCTATGCAGCTATAGAAAATGAATGTCTAGACATAGTGTGGGCATTGCAGAAACTCCAGCCTTATCTTTATGGAAGGAAATTCACTATTATGACAGATCACAACCCCCTAACATGGTTAAACAGAGCCAGCCTGCAAAATGCCAAGTTGCTAAGATGGAGCCTAGGGTTGCAAGCATATATGTCAGTGAAGCACCGTAGTGGAAGTAGCAAAGCCAATGCAGATGGACTATCAAGACAGGGAATGGGGTAGGTATACTCAAATAAACCTGACCCTCTCAAGTAGCGTTTCTCAAGGGTCACTTGAAAAACTAGCTTGAGTTCTCGGGGGGGGGGGGTGAAGGCTGCCAGCCTAGCCAGATAGAATTTTATAGATAATTCTATCATTTGTAAATATGAATGATGAACTACAGACTTGTTTTCTTAATTGAAAGGAAATACTGTGAAATGTTTAAATACAAGCTTGTTTTCTTAAATGAAAGAATATGCTGTGAAATGTTGAACTTAAAACAATGTAGCAATATTGCCCTCTGTTGTAAAGAAAGCTAAGCCAGGCATTTCTCGTCTGTCCTTTGAAGTTAAAATTATTTCAAGTTTGTCCCTTTGAAGTTAAAGATTCAGAGTCATTCTGTCTGGGCTAGCACATTATTTCTATAGTTTTAACTTAAGGAATAAATTACTAGAGTTTGCATGTGGAATGTCTTTTACGGCTGCAGTTTCCTGCAGGTGCAAGATAACAAGAATGTAGTGTCTGTTAGCCTGGGAACACCAGGAAAGTGTAAAAAAATATGTAATGGGAATAAGGACTGAAAATAGGAATTTAAACAGAGAGAATCAGAAGGCATTAAGCATTTTTGTCTTGACCATCCAACTCATCGGCACTCTGCCTGTTTTCTTATGCAAGTTAACTTAGACTTGTGTTTTCTTTTAATAACAGCTCAGAACTAGAAAGATTAGACTAAGTGTTTTTCTTTTTTTTTTCAATAATCCGTTTTTATTGTTTTTCAATTACATAACTACACACTATAAATATATACAATACATACAGGATTGCTTCCAAAAGTTACATAAACATTATATATTAATACAAATTATTAAAAAAGAAATACAACATGAAAAAGTCAACAGTCTGTATTATTGTTACGATCTATGTCAAATCTAAGATTGAATCAGTCTTATAAATATGTGTCCTGAGTAATAGTGGATAAGAACCCCTAGGCCAACACAATATTGAAGATTTGCTCCCATATTTTTATATTATTTATGCTTTTCTTATGGTCATTGATTAACAATTTATGTGCTAATATGTGTCTAATTGCTAATATTCTAAAATTTTCCCAAGATGTCTGAGTCGGTTCAACCAGTTTGAAGCTATGTATAGTTTCATTAATAAAGAAATATTCATGATTATGATCTTTTTTGATTTATCTAAGTTATCTGGAGGAATATGTAGGATCATAAATTCCCAAGAGAGTGTTGAATGCTGGTATCCCATTTTCTGTAATTGAAGTTTTAATGAATTCCAAAGTTTAAAAATGCATTTGCAACTCCAAAACATGTGAAACAAATCAGCTGTCTGGTCTGCAATATGGACATTTAGGAGAGTTCTTTGAGTCAAATTTATGAAGAATAAAACGGGTATAGTAGGCATTGTTAAATATCATCAATTGTGTGAATAGTAATTTCTGAAGGGACACAGACTTTAATGTTAAATTAAATGCTTCCAAGATCTTGCTGTCGTCAACTAATATTAATTTTTCCCTCCAATAATTCGATAAGAGAATATGTTTATTATATTTCATCTCTTTTATCAGTTTATATGAAATAGTTATATATTTTTTATCTTGTATGAGAGCTTCCCACAGATTACGACATATATTTAATTCCTCTTCATTAAAATCAAAGTTATTAAAATAATTTATAGCCAGATCTTTAAGTTGTCTCATGATAATTAGATAGGAAATAGGAAGACTTTTCTCTTTTAAAATATCGTGAACTGATACCCCAAGAAAGGGGTAGAGATCCAATACAATTAAATCCTTTATTAGGGGGAATTTTTGTAAGTCTATCAACTTATTCCCAATTATTAATTTGGGTTCTTGTGAAATGGTTGAAACACCATCATATATTTTAGTAGGTTTAATGAGGTAAAAAGATTTTGAATTGAAGTTACGTAACTTTTAATATGTTCCATTAAGTCATATTTACTGAGTGTTCCTCTATTCAGAAAGGGTAGAGCTTTACAGTTAATTCCCACTTTAGTTACATGTCTGTAGGTTAAGACCAGCCATTTTGGCGCCCATTTCAGACTGCCTCTATCAAAGTGAATCACCCTTAAGATTCTGTTGGCATTAATGATCAAGTAATAAGTTTCAAAATCTGGTAAATCTAAACCTCCTCTATTCTTTGGAGCCATCAGTTTCTCATATGTTATCCTCATTTTCCTAGGTTCCCAAAGAAATCTCCCTAGTCCTATATGAAGCTGTTTAAAAAATTTCCTCGTGATTCTAAGTTGTGTAGCTCTAAGTATATATAATATTCTGGGAAGAACATTCATTATGATAATTGCAGTTCTTGCCATTATTGGTAGTTTCAGTTTACTCCATCTTTTCAAGTCCAAAGTTATCTGATCCCAAGTTGACTTAACATCGTTTATAAAAAAAATCTTTATCAGTTGAAAATACAATACCTAGATATTTTGTTTTTTCTTCCGTCAATACTTGTCCTATCAATGGTAGCAATGAAAAAGGTGTAGGAGTCTTTAATGGGAATATTTTGAATTTCTTAAAATTCAGTTTATAATTAGAGATTTTCTCAAAGTCTTCTATTGCTTTTAATATTTTCTCGGTGTCTGACACTGGTGTGGGTACAATATATATTTAAATTGTCTGCGAAAGCAGACATATTTATTTTCATACCATATAGTGTTGGAGGATTGTAAAAAAACATTTTGTTTAATGTGTAAAAATAATGGTTCCAAATAAAGATTAAACAAAATAGGAGATAATGGGCACCCTTGTCGGGTACCATTTTTAATTTGTATTCTTTTAGAGCATTCTTGATTGATAAATATATTTGTATATGCGTTATTATACATTTTCCTTAATGTTAGAATGAAATCCGAAGGTATATTAAAGTATGATAACATATCAAATAGGTATACCAAGTTAACTTTGTCAAATGCTTTCTGTGCGTCAATTGTGAGTGCATAAATATTGAGATTTTTGTACTTGGCATATGAAATTAATGTGTGAAGCATTAATTTATTATCAGTGGTCTGTCTCCCATCCATAAATGGCACCTGTTCCTCTGATATTAATAAATTTGTGACCTTTTTCAGTCTATTTGCCAGGATGGATGTCATAATTTTCATGTCTATGTTCAATAGTGAAATAGGTCTGTAATTATCTGGGGTTTTAGCGTCACTTTTTTCTTTCAGTATCAAAATAGTCTTAGAAGCATTAAAGTGAGGATCATTGATTTTATTTTGAATTATATAATTAAATGTCTGTGAAAGTATTTTACTCAGAATCTCATTAAAAGTTTTATAAAATTCAGAGGTCAATCCATCTGGGCCTGGGGCTTTATGTGGTCTCAGCTTTTTAATTATCTCTGCTACCTCCTCCGCTGAAATTGGTTGAATTAAATCCCTATGGGACTCCATTATCAATATTCGGGAATATGATCTTCTGCAAGAAATCTTTCCTAACTTTATCTGGTAAAATTGTCTGCTGATCACCATATACCCGATTAAATATTTTTTCAAAAGTATTCATGATATCTGCCTTATTAGTATATGTTCTATTATTATAGTTTATTTCTGATATTAATAATGTTGATTTCGCTTGATTAATAATGCGTGCTAATGCTTTTGAGGGAGTCTGAATATGATTCGCGTATTTCACTAAATTCTCTGTTCATAAAAAGACAGTTTACTATTGTGTAGTAAAAACAGTTCTTTTTGACACTTTAATAAGTCTATTTCTGTTTGTTTATTATAGTTCCTCATTAACTCCTGGTCTAATGACTTAATTTTAGTTTCCAAGTCTAATAGTTCCTTATTTTGCATTTTTTTATAGTAAGTAGCTTTCTGAAGAAAAATCCATCTTATTTGGGCTTTGGTTGTAGCCCATTCTATATCAACTGGATGTCTGTTTTTAAGAAAGTTATGAAGTAACTGTTCAAGTGTCTCTAACTTCTTTCAATATGTCCTCTTTCCTTAGTAAATATGGATTTAAAGACCAATTGTATCCTCGAATTCTCCTATTACTCATATTATTATTGTTTAGTGTTAGTGTGATCTTTGAGTGGTCCGATAATTGTCTGGCTTGGGTAGAAACACATGGGTCAGCAGATATCAATACTTCCGAAATAAAAAAAAAATAAATTCTCGACCACATTTTATGGCAGCTTGAGTAAAAAGTAAAATTCTCTGCTTTCTTTTGTGTGTGTGTATGTATAAATGGGTCGTATAGTTTAAAATCAGTTTTAAATTCCTTCAATGCTATCATTGCCTGTTTATTAAAAGCTTTGGATGAACCAAATTTGTCCAACTTGGGATCTTGATACGAATTCCAGTCACCTCCCATTAATATATAACAGTTATTATATTGTAAAATGGAGTAAAGTGAAGTTAAAAAATGGTGCTGATTAGTAGAGGGGGCATATATATTCATGAGTAATATAGGTTTATCATAGAACTTAGATATCAGAACCACTAAACACTACCTTCCCTCTTTATCTATTTTGACATGTAATATTTTTTCTTGGTATCGGTTTTTAATTATAATTGCCACTCCTGCACTGTTCGTTGTCCCTTCCGCCGCCACTATCTCCCTAATCCATTTCTTATTCTTCAGTATATCCCACTGATCATTAGTCAAATGAGTTTCCTGCAATAAAATAAAGATTGCTTTTGATTGGAAAAACAAATGTAAAAATAGCTTCCTTTTTTTCATGTTCTGCAGTCCTTTAACATTCCAAGATTCTATTATCCACATCTGTAGCTCTTCAAAAATGTAGTCCTATTCCTACTATTGAGAGACAACCTTAGATTACAGTGTATTAACATACCATAGATTATTTGGAAGCGAATCTGACATCCCATCCCTACCCAGTGCTTATCCACTATTCCTCTGGACCAGGATGTACATAGGTTTTTCACATCCTTTAAATATCTCTGTTTATCTAAATTTCTAACTCTACAAATTAACCCAAAAACCTTATGCAAAAAACCTACAACCACTATCTCTAAATCTACAAAGCTTAATCCAAACATTCCCTAATAAACACTACTAATTACCCAACTACAGTTCTGGACATACTTAATATAGTCAAACACATTTACTAATTGTTGTGTGAAAATCCAGTTTAACTAATAGCTCACAATATTAATACTCAGCAATGAGAATAATACATTTTAACTTCTTGTCATATACACTATTAATTATTAATTCCAGAGAAAGGAAACAGTTGTTAAACATAACAATACAGTCCTAAGGTTATTTTTGTTTAAATGTTCTGTTTTAGGTAGTTGTCCTTCTCCAAAGGTAACAGTCTGCTAAAACTTGTAACATACTCTAAGTAACAATAACAACTGTACTACACAAAGCATTTGACTAAATAATTGTATCCCTATAAAATATATTTAAAAATACTAAAGAGAAGGACAACCTAAATGTAACATTTTAAACATTTCAAGTTCCCAGTCTTTCATAACATTTATTATACTAACATCATCCTGTTATTTTAATGAACAGAGCATACACATACATTTTCCTAATTAAGTGAAAGAACAAAAGAAAAAAAAAACCCTAGCTAGGAAGAGAGAAAAAAAAAAAAGAAATAGAGACATAATTACCAGATTCTATCACTAGACAATGCAATACCCTTCTATTTTAACCAACCCATTACAATAGCATTTCCTACCTGTACAGCTGTACATTTCCTTATACCATACAGAAGCCATGTACCCTCCAAATAAGTCCAGGAAGCTTCGTTTTTAATTCCAAACAGTTTCTACAGCTTCTCTATAGTCCTTCCTGCTTGCTGAGCTTGTTTTCTTCATTTTGAATTTGCGATGGGGGAACCATTTCGCGGACGGACCTCCTGGATGCGCTACGTTGAAATCAGTCCCCCTGCATCCTCCAAAGGACTTCCTGTTACCTCGTGGCTTGTTTACACTCATAGGAGCCATAAATCTTCGGAAAAATGTTGTGGACACGCTGGAATTTCAAGATAAGGATGTAATCACGAGTTTCCCAGGGCCTGGTAGAAAAAAAAGAACAAACAAAGAGTTATAAAGCCTTGGATCGTCGTAGTTATGGAGTCCCAGTCTGTCTGATGCTGAAAGAAGACCTGGATGCTTTGATCAAACTTCTGAAGGTGGCAGTGCTTTGAAAAGCTTCAAAAAGGTAGGTTTTGCTTATTTTTTAGGGTTTATTGAATATTTAATACCATCCACTGTGAAAATTAAAGTATTTGGATACTTCATTTGAAATCTGATGTTTTTTTCAATCAAAAACTTGCAATATGGAGCTAGCATTTGCCTGGATTGTCTTATTTGTATTGGTAAGTCCGGTGTCATGGAAATTTTGTTATTTTGCCAGATGATAGATCCACCATTCTTTTTAATAGTTAGCAGTATTTTGCTAGCATCTTGATAATTCAGAATTTTGATGTAGACTGGTCTAGGTGCATTTGAAGCAAATGATTCTCTGATAGCTCTATGTGCTCTTTCTATAACAATCTGTTTAACACTATCAGAGTCCTTGAACAGTGTTTCGAGTATTTGCATTATGGTAGCATTCAGATCATTGTACTGAATTGTTTCTGGAATTCCTCTGATTATTATATTATTCCGTCTGGAGCTTGCTTCCAGGTCTAAAATTTTATTTTGCATGGTTTGGATGTCTGCATCATGACAGTCTGTTTTTTTCGTAAGCATAATTATTTTATCCTCACTTTCAGCTATTCTGGTTTCTGATTTATCCATCCTTTCCAAAATCTGATTACATGTGGCACTAAACGTAAGCATTTGTGTTGATAAATCTTTTAAGGCTTCTTGAATAGGTAACAGTGCTGATTTAATTTCCTCCATGCTGACCGGTTGGTCTGGTTTGTTTGTTATTCCTGTTTTTACAGTCTCCCTTTGTGTAACTGTTTTCTGTCTTTTAAAAAAAGCTTCTTTTTCCGGAGATTGCAAGGCAGATAGTTTAGTTTTAGAAGTTGTGATTTCCATAGTTTTGTCTTCTTTTGACATTTTGATACACTGTAAACGTATTTATACCAGATGTAAGGTTTCAGCTGAGAGATATGCATTTCCTTTGTTTGTTGCTCTGTTCAGAGTCAGGCTGACCATTAATTCCAATCCTGCTGTTAGAAACTATTTTTTCTCTATTTTTCCTTCTCAGAAGCGAAGATAGATGTTAGTACTTTAGTTATTGCTGCCAATTAGCATATAAAATCTTGTGATATATCCACAGGGTTAATTTTTGTTTCTGATATCTGGAGAGCTGTAGTTCTGCAGTGTTTAAAGAACGGCGGCCATCTTTGAATCCAGACTAAGTGTTTTTCTGTGATGTCAGAATTATACTACTGAATTATTTTATGTATTTCTCTGTGATCTCTGAACTCTTGACTAGGATTGTGTAGTAAGAAGTATTGTCTTGTGTTTTTATTATTGATTATTAATTATTTTAAAACCTTTCAACTGTGGCTGTTTTGTGTAGAGATAAGTTAAGCTCTAAGAGTACATTGCATGTATATAAGGATCCTGTACCAAGTCACTCTAATAAGCATTGAATCTTTAGTCATACTACCAATTGGATAATAATATTGCACAGTAATAATTGGATACCCTTTTAAAGGGCCTTTGAGTAGCTGATAATTATTAGTGGGTGGTGCCAGGGTACTACTGTATGGTCTGGGAAAAGGAGGCACAGCTGGAGAACCTGTGCCAGCCTTCCCCAGGAGCATCTGTGTGGTTGTATAAACTCTTCTCAAAGTGTGCGAGTGTGTGTGTGTCAGCTACTTGGGTAGGGACATGAAGCACTGGTTGGACAGAGAGGGTGCTAGAGGTTTTTGCTTGCTCACTAGGCTGAGATCTGGACCCTATATTTGTGCCAGTGGGGAGTCTTATTGGGGACCTTGAGAGCAAGGGAACAACCAGCCCCAGACGGACTGTGATCTCTGTGTGCTCTTAATAGAAATTGCACTTTACTGTGTGTATTTGTTATCCTTTCCTCATATACAAGACCCCCTCTCTGGTGTTAGTGGTGAGGATTAAGGTTCCTTGATTGCTGGGCTAGGGCACGGGCGTCACACCCCCCATCAGTCTGACGCATCTGGTCTGTAAGGCCATGGAATGTATCATCATGGAACTCATAAATAGGGACATTGGAAACCTCCAGTCTCTGGACCCCACACAGTTTGGGTTTGTGAAAGGTAGATCATGTATCTTAAATCTGATTGACTTCTTTGAAACAGTCACCAGAGCCGTGGATGAGGGTAAGGTGGTTCACACAGCCTACCTGGACCTCGCCAAAGCCTTCAACACCATCCCCCCACTCCGGAATCTTGGACAGACTCACTAAACTGGACATTAATCCTTATGTCACTAAATGTGTTACAAACTGGCTCAGTGACAGAACCCACATAGTCAAAGTAGCGGACTCCAAATCCAGTACTAGACCTGTGACAAGTGGAGTAACACAGGGCTCAGTCCTAGGTCCGCTCTTATTTGGCATCTACTTCTCTGAAGTTCAGGTAAACACTGAAGGAGCCATTATCAAATCCCCAAAGGATCGGGACATTCTACAAAAGGGCCTCACGGTTATAGATGCCTGGTGTCAGAGCCATGGCCTCAAGCTCAACACCAAAAAATGCATAGTCATCCCTTTGGGAAAAAAACAAGTGCCCTTGAACTACCACATAGGTGGTAGCCCATTTAACATTGAAAGTGTGATAAGAGACCTTGGGACACAGGTGGACAGTGCTCTCTCCTTTGATAAACACATTGCCACAGTAATCAGAAAATCTTTCTACGTGGCCCACCTAATTGCAAAAGGCTTCTCATCTAGAAAAAAAAAAGGAGGTCATTGTTCCGCTCTACTCATCCCTCATTAGACTATTTTAGAATGCAATGCCCCATTTGGTATGTACCTCAAGAATCATATGCAACAGCTGGAAAGGCCCCAGAAATACCTCACAAAGAGGATCACTAGCCTAAAACATCTACCCTATGCAGACCGCCTCAAAAAACTCCAGCTCTACTCTGTTTCATATCGCCTACTCAGAGGTGATCTCTGCCTAACATACAAGGCCATGTCAAACCCACAAATGTTGGACAGAGGTGATCTCTGCCTAACATACAAGGCCATGTCAAACCCACAAATGCTGGACCTGCTCCACTTAAAGAAATCCCAATCCATCCGAGCCACATGCTCCAGGGACCTAAACCTCATCACCCCAATAAACAACACTTGCTGGAGTGCTAGGTTCCTGTCCCAGAGACTTCCCATACTCTGGAACAGACTGCCCATTCAGGTCAAGCAGACCACCTCTTTGGCCCTCTAAGAAAAATCTTGACGATTGGATGGGAAATAGGAAATTCGCCCCAAGGATCACTTTGGTAGCTCTGCTTGACAGGGGTGCAGGAAAATAAATTTCTGTAAGTGCCGACAGACAGGACTTCATATGGCTAGGCTTGTATAGGCCTAGGGCCAATAGCCTAGTACCTACCTATGAACATACCAAAACAGTTGCTCCCATAATATGTATCCACGCTATTCTTAAAATAGCTACTCTCTCAAAGAACCAATTAGTGCACTTCTCATTCCTATAGAATCTTCTACATAGGTTGTCATGATTTTCTACTACTTTTTGATAACGACAAACACACCCGGGGCAGTTGTCTCTAAATTACCTATATACCTGAATAAGGTCTTCTCTTAACTATCTGTATGAGACACTGTACAAGTCCAGATATTTTAATTTTTCATGATAACTTAAATGTTCACATTTATGGATTCCCCTGGTATACTTCCGCTGTAAGCTTTCCAGTTTAGACATGCTTGTTTTCTTATAAGGTTTCCATGTTGTTATACCTTACTCATGTTTGAGTATGAAATACTCAACAATGACTTCATCATTTCAGATTTCCTAGACTTTGTAAATCTTTTTTATACAATCTATAGTTCTAAAACTACCATTAACCAATTTGCTTGATATGATCTGAAAGACTCAAAGCTTTATCTACCTATATACCCATGTTCTTAAATTATTCTACAACTGTAAATCACTGTGTGCTGTATTAAGTATTCAGCTTTCAATTTATGTCTCCCAAATCTCATATGCTTTGTTTTTCATCTATTTATCATCATATCATTCTCCTATGTGGAAATGGTCAGTTTAGTCAAGTTCTTTTGCAGACATGTCCTATCTGTAACACATGTAATCAGTTTACCCATTTTCAAGTCATCTGCTTTTACAGACAGTGCAGCACCTCAGATGAAAAAGATAGACCTGAAAGTTACAATCTAAACAAATATGGGCCTAGGATAGAACCATGTGGGACACCCTGACTGTAGCCTTGAATTTCGCCTGTCCAAATTCTTTAAGATACTTGTCAGGTCCTATTTTTAAGCCATGCTTCTATCTATCTTATTAAGAGAAGAACAATACCTAGTTGTTCTAATTTATTGATCAGTGTTTGTGTATGCCCCCTATCAAATGTTGAAATTACATCTATATAAAATTATATCACAGCACAATTTTTCATTCATAGCGGTTACTGTATTGTTAGACATCATGTTACAGGTGGTAATAGAGCCATCTTCAACATATGCATACTGATGCACGGTTTCAAGTCCCAACCCTTCCAGTTCTGACAAGAATTTATCCAAAAAATCCAAACTAACTTTCTCTATTATTTTTCCACAACATGAAAATAAACATATGGTCTTATAACTCTGGGTTTGTCCTATTCCGCCTTCCCTTAAAGACAGATTTAACAATTACATGTCTCCAATCTTGAAGAATCTCCACATATTTATATGACCTAGTAAATCACAGATATAATGGTACTGTAAAGTTCATACTGAAGTGTTCTCAGGACATTATTACAAATTCTGTCACCTCCCTGTGCTTTGTTTGGATCCCGTTTGTGTACTTCTTTTTCAATATAATCTAATTTGATTTCAGTATCTAGACGTTAACTGGAGGTCACCAGAACAATTTATCACCCCCTTTGTGGAGCCAAACTGCTTTGCATAAGATTTTGTAAATTTATCTGTAATCTGTTATGTCTGAAAATAAATTTTAGAATCTACACAGTTTATCAATTTATATGTTTTTACTCCTACCACATGTTATGTATCTATACAATGGTTTTCTATTATGTTCGATATCTTTAAATATAATTTTATTTCATTTTTTTCTTGATCTTGTTTCACACTATGTTTAATTTGTCTCTCCAGCTTGTTGATTTCAGTTTTCATAGTCATTCAACCTCCCCATTCTTTATATTTTTGTCTCTCACCTTAATCAAGTATCTTGTTCTTATGGAAGTATATCCTTCTAACATTGTGTGCGTAGATCCTGATGTCAGACATTTTCTCTTTCAAAACTTTCCACATTCCTTCTGCAGTTTTTCCACTGAATGTATCACTTCAATTAGATTTACATAGGGACGGTTTTACTTCCATATAATTTGTTATTAATCTCCTGTGCACTGGTTTAGTTTCTGGTGTGGCAGAATTATCAAACAAGAAATTAACCTTTATAACCCCAAAATAACGGCACATCAAACAGTGGTAAAACTTGACATGACATAGCTTCTACGTCTAGTACGTTCCATTCCTTGTTAAGCTTTTTTACAATCTGAAGCAACACACTGTAAATAACTTCCTTACTAATGTTGTTGAATTAATATTATTCCAGTCTGTTTGTGGTAAATCTAAGTCCTCGGCAACTATTCTTCCTCCCTTCTATGTTTCATGCATGAAATGTATGAATTCCTCTAGCTAATCAACACTTCAGACTGGTGGTCTACACACTCCAACTATTGTATGTTTCAGGGTTGCCTTCATAGTCAGTTACACAATCTGCAGTATTGTTGTTATCATAGAACATGTAATAACCACATGTCTCATAATAAGAAGTTATGTTCTTACCATAACGTTTCATGTTAGTTGTCTTCTTCTCGCCTTCTTTCTTGCTGGATGGGTTCGGAGCCGATCCTCGGCTCCGACTCGGCCTATACTATAGCTCGAGAACTATTTTTACCAGCTCGAGGCAGCCCTATAACCCACAATACCATGCGCTAACTCCCCAGATCTCGTTTGGAAGCTAAGACATAGTATAAATATATTATTATAATCCTCATTTGCAAGTACGGACTCCCTGCTAGTAACACTAAAGATAAGGGGAAACCGTAACACGTTGTATCTCCAGAAATGGAGGGACTCAGAGACTTCAAGTCTGTCCAGGCTAGGAGGCAGGAGGGAGGGACGCAAGAAAGAAGGCAAGAAGAAGACAACTAACATGGAACGTTATGGTAAGAACATTTTATTTATTTATTTATTTTATTTTACATTTGTTGACCGGGCTAGTCTGGCTGGATACATGTCCATTTTCAGCAGAGGCCCGAGGAGAAAAGCTCCACTAAACTACCAAGAACGATACATAAAAAAATCATTACTGTTAAGGAATAGCATCAAATTGAAAGTCATAATAACACACAGAGCGAAAGATAATAACACAGAGAAACAAACTTACAATATGCAGTTCATTACATGTCAACTATTTTGCTTAACATATACTTAGTTAGATTAGATGAGCAAAAGGTGGTGAAATGAGACAGGTAGTGCATAAGAAGAGTGAGGGGAACTAGAGAAGAAAAAAGGTTAGTCTGGTGTGCTGCAGGAACAAAGCCAATGATTTAGATAGTAAAGTTTGATTTTCTGCTTGAATTGTGGCAGGGATTCAGTCAAAGTTATGTCACTAGGTAAGAGATTCCAAGTTTTACCTATAGTGTTAGTGAAAAGGGAAGCACCTGCTGCATTGTTTACCTTTATTGATTTTGTCAAGAGTTTACTAGAGGAGCGAAGTGAGTTCAGATTGCTGTAAGGGGTTAGAAGTTGAGAGAGTATTGGGGTGTTGTCAGGTAGGTACAATATGTTGTGGGCTATAGTGAGTTGAGGAATTATTAGGTAATTTTGAAATTCGAGCCAGCCGAGTTGTTTTAGGTTAGTACAATGGTGAGTCCTAAATGGGTTACTAGTGGCGAAACGAGCTATGTTGTTGTAGCAAGTTACAAGTTTGTTTAGATAGATTTTCTTAAGGTTTGTGTAAATTGGGGAAGCGTAAAGGAGAGTAGATAGGAGATGTGATTGTGCAATTTTGATTCTTGTTGCTGGGGTAAGGAAAGGTTTGATGCGATAAAGGGATCCAATTTTTCTGTTTACAATCTTGATGGTGTTGTTAATGTGCTGATCGAAGGAGAGATGGTTGTCAATGGTTATTCCTAATAGTTTAGTAGTTGGGTCAGGTGAGATAATAGTGCCATTATTTGAAGATATGGTAAAGTTTAATGGGGGAGATCGAGAGGTGGGTGAAAAGAGGAGGAGTTTAGTTTTTTTGGCATTTAGTAGGAGAAACCGTCTAGAAAACCAAGTTTCTACTGTGTTAAAGGTGTTTTGGGTCACTGAGCTGAGTTCAGTAGGGGGGGTGCTGAGCAGATAAGGGTAGAATCATCTGCGTATTGTATGCAGGTAGCTTGTGGGATAGCAGCTTGAAGATCGTTAATAAAGAGGGAGAACAGAAGTGGACCCAGGATGGAGCCCTGGGGAACTCCGATGGAAATAGGCAGAAGTGATGAAATATGGTTTTCCCATATTACTGCTTGTTGTCTGTTGTTAAGGTAAGATTTAAACCAGTCAGAGGATAGTTTATCAGAAGATAGGGATTCAAGAATGTTGATTAAGACATGGTGGTTGACCATGTCGAAAGCTTTCGAGATCAATGAAAAGTCTTGGAAGAGAGTGTATTGTTGTTTCGATTTTTATTGATAGTATCTACAAAGGATAGAAGGGCAGTGGTGGTACTGTGGTGGGGTCTGAAACCATGCTGGCTGTTTGCTATTATGTTGTGATGAGAGAGATAGTGTACGAGTTGCTGATGTATACATTTTTCCATAATTTTTGCTAGGGGTGAGAGAAGGGCAATAGGTCTATAGTTTGAAAGGTCAAGGGAGTTACCACCTTTGTGCAGTGGGATGATGTAGGAGACTTTCCAGATATCAGGGATGGTTCCTTCTAGGATAGTTCTGTTGATGAGTAAGGATATAGGATAAGCAGTTTCTTTGGCAACTTTTTGAAGGAAAAGAGAAGGACATAACTTCTTAATGTTAAGTTGTCATTCTCGCCTTCATTCTTGCTGGATGGGACAGCGTCCCTAGCACCTTAGTCCTGGGTGGCTCAATGGAACAGACTCCTGAGTACAGTGGAACCAAAGTCAGCTCTATTTCTGGAGGCTATATCAAGTTTGTAATGGGCAATAAAGGTATGTTGGGAAGCCCATGTAGCTGCTGCACATATGGCATCTAAAGGTAACCTTGCTTGAAAGGCCGCTGATGTTGATAGTGCCCTGGTTGAATGAGCCTTAGGCCTAGACGGAAGTTGCCTGTGTCTCAACTCATAGACAAAGGTAATAATAGATGTCAACCATCTGGAAAGAGTAACCTTTGATACTGGAAGCCCTATCTTTCCTGCAGCATAAGAGAGAAAGAGCTGGTCTGACTTTCTGAGTTGTTTTGTCCTGTCTAGATAATACCGTAGTTGGTGATGAACATCCAATGAATGTAATTTCTGTTCAGCCCTGTTGGAATAGTCTGGGAAGAAGACAGGCAAGTCAATGGAGTGGTTTAGATTTGCTTCAGAGGACACTTTCGGTAGGAAGGAAGGATTTGTTCTGAGAGTTACCCTGTCTTTGTGAAAGACCAAATAAGGAGGACGGACAGACAAGGCTTGAAGTTCCGATACCCTTCTGGCAGATGTTATGGCTACTAAAAACAGAGTTTTCCAAGAAAGAAGCTTGAGGGAGCAAGAGGCTGCAGGTTCAAAAGGAGGCAGAATCAATGAGGTTAGAACTAAATTCAAATCCCATTGTGGGGGCGGATCCTTAACCAAAGGTCTAAGCAAAAAGATGCCCTTGAGAAAGGCTTTACAGAGTTTGTGGGACATAATATTTGCTTCAGAGAGCCCCACATGAAAATTAGCAATGGCCGCTGACGATGACCCTGAATGAAAGAGTTCCGCCAGAAAGTCTAGAACCTTATGAATGGGTGCATGGAAAGGATCTAAGGACCTAGCTTGTGCCCAGAGCGAAAAACGCTTCCATTTACTCGCATACGTCTTCCTAGTATTGGACTTATGGGAAGCCAGAATGATATCACGAACAGGAGGAGAAATAAGGGGAAGCCTGGCTATGGCTGGAAGTGGAGCAACCAAGCTGTGAGGTTGAGGGAATGAAGAGACTGATGCAGCTTGCCCGTGAGATGGGTCAACAGATCCGGAAGGGGTTCCAGATGCCAAGGCTGTTCCAGTAGGTAACTGCAGGAACGGAAACCATACTTGTCGAGGCCAAAACGGAGCAATGAGGATCATTTTGGATCTCAATGCGGTTGCTTTCTGAATTAATTGCGGGATCAATGGTAAGGGAGGAAAGGCATATAGAAGACCCCGGGGCCAATCGTGAACAAGAGCGTCTCTGGGGGGATGGCCTGGTAGAGGAAAGAGTGTGAAGAAGTCGAGGCACTTGCTGTTTTGAGGAGTTGCAAAAAGATCGCAGCAAGGCTGGCCCCACTTCTGAAATATTCTCTGTCTGCTACCGCTTGATTTAGAGACCACTCGTGAGGCATGAGGGTAGTTCTGCTCAATCTGTCCGCTATGACGTTGGACTTCCCGGGGATGTGCGTTGCTATCAGAAACCGTTGAGAGGAAATCGCCCATTGCCAAAGTCTGAGTGCTTCTCGACATAGGGGGTAGGACTTTGTTCCGCCCTGCTTGTTTATGTACCACACCACAGACATACTGTCCATTTGAATTGCTATAGTCCCTGTGGGAAGAGAGCTCTGAAGGGCTTGCAACGTTAAAAGCACCGCCCTTATCTCCAGGACATTTATGTGCAGGTGGCGTTCTAATTGTTGCCATGTGCCCTGGACCATCCTGCCCTGATAATGCCCCCCCACCCGATCAGGAAGGCATCCGTTGTCACCGTGGCAACTGGGGGGGGGGGAACAAAGGGTCTGCCCTGAAAAATCTGAGGGGAAACCATCCACCAGGAGAGATGATTCTTGCATGATGGGGTTATCAAGATGTTGTGAGTCATTGGGAGCTGTTGAAAGGACCACTGAGAAAACAGCATCCACTGGAGGAGCCTCATGTGGAAGCGGGCTAATGGGAGTAGAAGAATTGCCGTTGCCATGAGGCCTAACGCTTTCAGTACTAGCTTGACTTGAACTCTGTTGGGCTGAAACAGGGACTGAACATTCCGCCTTATGTCTGTCACTCTCTGAGGTGGTAATGTTGCAGACATTTCTGTGGTGTTTAATACGGCGCCTATAAAGTTTATACATTGACAAGGCGACAAGGAGGATTTTGCAAAATTTATAGAAATACCTAGATTGTTGCAAAGTTGAATAGTGTAATCCCTGGCCATTATAAGATGCTGCTTGGTGGTAGCGGAAATGAGCCAGTCGTCTAGATATGGAAACACCTGGGATCCTTTTTGTCTCAGGTGAGCCATGACCACTGCCAAGCATTTGGTGAACACCCAGGGGGCTGTGGTGAGACCAAAGGGCAGGGTTCTGAATTGATAATGACTGGCTCCCAGCCGGAAGCAGAGAAACCTCCTGGAGCACCTGTGTATCTTTACATGATAGTACGCGTCCTGGAGGTCTAACGAGCACATCCAGTTGTCTCTGCCCAAAAAGGGTAGAATGGACTGCAGTGTTACCATCTGAAATTTTGTCTTTTGTACAGAGTTGTTCAATCTGCTGAGGTCCAAAATGGGTCTCCAGTCTCCAGTCTTTTTTGGTACCAAAAAGAATCTGAAGTAGATTCCGGATCCTAGCTGATCTGCTGGGACTGCCTGGATGACTCTTTTTTTCTAACGGCTTTTTTATTTCTAGCTGTGCCTGACCCCTTTGTGCGGGTGGTACGTCTGGTAGGGGTCTTGGCGGTTGAACCGGAGGGGAAGTGAAGGGAATTTTGTAACCCTCGGATACGATCTTCTGTACCCATGTGTCTTGGGAGAGGGATTGCCAGGCTTCCGGGTACAGAGATAATCTTCCCCAGACTGCCTCCGAAGGCGGACAGTCGGGCAGCTTCTCAGGGATGCTGAAAGGGTTGGTCAGGGAAAGATTCCCTGGAACCCTGGTTCTGTGGACCCCCTCTGCCCCTGGGGCGGCGTCTGTTATTATTCTCCCCTCTGCCTCTGGGGGGAAATTCACCACGTGTGGCAGGCGCGACTCCCTGTGGTTTGCGGAACTACATCTTTCCACCCCTCTGTCCCTTAGGATAAGGTCTAGAAGGTGTGGAAAAATGGACTCCCACGGCAGAGAGAGTCTTACCATCTTGCTCGCATCTGGTGAGGGTATTCTTCACCTGAGGTCCAAACAATTCTGAACCATCAAAGGTGGTGTTGGTGAAGGACGCCTTGAAGGGATCGGCAAAGTTACAGAGTCGCATCCAAGAGTGACGTCTCAATGCAACACCTGTGCCTCTTGACCCTACTAAGCTCCATCGGCTGCGTAGGAGATAAGCCGCATGGAGGAGTTAACAATGGAGTTCAGGGTGGCCAGCTGGGAGTTCATCTTGTCCTGATACCCCACAGCAGAAGGATCCTGTACAGTTTCACCCAGTTCTTTGAGCAAGTCTCTCTGAAGGCGGGTGAAATGACATAAATAGTTCAGCGATCGCATAGTAAAGGTCGCTGAAGCAAATGTCTGCTTGCCATACCTGTCCATGGTCCTGGACTCTTTGTTAGGAGGATGAACAGGTATAGAAGGATCAGCCAATTCCTTCTTAGTGGCTGCTGCTACCACCATAGCATCAACTGAAACACCTTTAGTGAGAAAGGATTTGTCCTCTGGTGCAGAAATAAATTTAGAGGGCCTCCTAGGGGTAGGTTTCATTGAATCAGGAGCTGCTCACGCCTTTCTAACCACTACCTCCATTAGTGGGTAGAAAGGGGGAGACACCTAGGAGGTAGAAGGGCGAGATCCAAAAGCGTCAAGGTAAACAGACTCGTCCTCGGAGGGTTTGAGTGTGGACCAATTTCCCCTCTGTTTTAGGATCTCTAGGATGTCTGAAAAAGAGACATCATCAGAGGGGGATCTCGGGGAACTCTCCGA
The DNA here is from genome assembly GCF_019279795.1 of Protopterus annectens. Taxonomy (NCBI): domain Eukaryota; kingdom Metazoa; phylum Chordata; order Ceratodontiformes; family Protopteridae; genus Protopterus; species Protopterus annectens. The sequence continues at coordinate 365,976,907 of NC_056748.1, read as the reverse complement.
CTCATCCAAGTCGGTGTCCGACGTGACAGACTCGGGGGAGTCTATGTGCTTC